>NW_028325476.1:0-9601 GCF_027475165.1 Benincasa hispida
AAACTACTCTCCAGGGTTCATAAGTACCTATTGAACCAAACATATTCTAAATTTTTAGTCATAGCAGACTTCCATTTGTAGAAATCCAAAGTCCGTTCTTTTCGGACTCTTTCTCGACCTGTTGTGCCTAAGTTCGTCAACATTGGAACAAAACTTCTTTCCAGGGTTCATAGGTACCTTTCGAACCAAACTTCGTCCAAGTTTTTAGTCATAGCAGACTTCCACTAGTAAAAATCCACACTTCGTTCTCTTCGGAATCTTTCTCGACCTTTTGTGCATAAGTTCGTCCACAATGGTACAAAACTACTTTCCAGGGTTCATAAGTCACCCGTTTTTGAACCAAATGTTCTTTCCAAACTTTATCATGGCAGAACTTCCACTTGGTGAAAATAACAGAAAGTCTCCTATTTCGACTCTTTCTTTCCTCTCGACCTTTTGTGCCTAAGTTCGTATCTATGGTACAAAATTACTTGCCAGGGTTTAAAAGTACCTTTTGAACCAAAATTTTAGTCATAGCAGACTTCCATTGTAAGAATCCAAAGTTCGTTCTTTTCAGACTCTTTCTCGACCTTTTGTGCCTAAGTTTGTCCATATTGGTATAAAAGCTACTTTCCTGGTTTCATAAGTACCTTTTGAACCAAATTTTCTCCAAACTTTTGGTCATGGCAGACTTCCACTCGTAGAAATCAAAAGCTCGTTCTTTTCGGACTCTTTCTTGACCTTTATTGCCCAAGTTCGTCCCCAATGGTAGAAAACTACTTCCAGGGTTCGTTAGTAAATTTTGAACCAAACTTCGTCCAAATTTTTAGTCATAGTAGACTTTCCACTTGTAGAACTCCAAAGTTCGTCCGTTTTGGACTCTTTCACGATCTTTTATGCGTAAGTTCGTCCACAATGGTACAAAACTACTTTCCAGAGTTCACAAGTGCCTTTTGGACAAAACTTTATCCAAATTTTTAGTCATAGAAGACTTCCACTTGTAGAAATCCACAGATCGTTCTTTTTGGGCTCTTTCTTAACCTTTCGTGCCTAAGTTCGTAAAAAATGGTTTAAAACTACTTTCCAGGGTCCATAAGCACCTTTCGAACAAAACTTCGTCCAAACTACTTTTAGTCATGGCAGACATCCACTTGTAGAAATCCAAAGTTCGTGCTTTTCAGACTCTTTCTCGACCTTTTGCTCACAAGATCGTCCACAAATGGTACAAAACTACTTTTTAGGGTTCATAAGTACCTTTTGAACCAAACTTCGTCCAAATTTTTGGTCATGGCAGACTTCCAGTTGTAGAAAGCAAGAGTTCATTCTTTTCGAACTCTTTCATGTCCTTTTCTCCCTATGTTCGTCCACAATGGTACAAAACTACTTTCTAGGGTTCATTAAGTACCTTTTGAACCAAACTTCGTCCAAATTTGTTGTCATAGCAGACTTCCACTGTAGAAATCCAAAGTTCGTTCTTTTCGGGGACTCTTTATGGACCTTTTGTGCATAAAACTTCGTTCTACATAGAACAAAACTACTTTCCAGGGTTCATAAAGTACTTTTTTTGAACCAAACTGCATCAAGACTTTTAGTCATATCACAGACTTTCCAGTGTAGATATCCAAAGTTCGTCCTTTTCGGGACTCTTTCTTGAACTTTCGTGCTTAATTTCGTTTCTTCCACAATGGTACCAAGCACTTTCCTGAGTTCATAAAACACCTTTTGAACCAAACTTCGTCTAAATATTTAGTCATGGCGGACTTCCAGTTGTAGAAAGAAAAAGTTCGTTCTTTTCGGACACTTTCTTGACCATTTTTGCCTAAGTTCGTCCACAATAGTACAAAACTACTTTCCAGGGTTACTAAGTACATTTTGAACTAAAATTCGTCAAAATCTTTAGTCATAGCAGACTTCCACTTGTAGAAATCCAAAGTTCGTACTTTTCAGACACTCTCTCGACCTTTTGTGCCTATGTTCATCCACAATGGTACGAACCAAACTTCGTCCAAATTTTAGGTCATAGCAGACTTTTCCACTTGTAGAAATCAAAAGTTCGTCTTAGTTCGGACTCTTTCTCGACCCTTTGTGCAATACGTTCGTCCACAATGGTACAAAATCTACTTTCCCAGGGGTTGCATAAGTACTATTGAAACCAAAAAACATATCCTAATTTTTAGTCATACCAGACTTCCATTTGTAGAAATCAAAGTCGTTCTTTTCGGACTTCTTTCTCGACCTGTGGTGCCTAAGTTCGTCCACATTGGAACAAAACTTCTTTCCAGGGTTCATAGGTACCTTTCGAACCAAACTTCGTCCAAGTTTTTAGTCATAGCAGACTTCCACTAGTAAAATCCAAACTTCGTTCTCTTCGGAATCTTTCTCGACCTTTTGTGCATAAGTTCGTCCACAATGGTACAAAACTACTTTCCAGGGTTCATAAGTACCTTTTGAACCAAATGTTCTCCAAACTTTAGTCATGGCAGACTTCCACTTGGTGAAATCAAAAGTTCGTCCTTTTCGGACTCTTTCTCGACCTTTTGTGCCTAAGTTCGTATCAATGGTACAAAATTACTTGCCAGGGTTTAAAAGTACCTTTTGAACCAAAATTTTAGTCATAGCAGACTTCCACTTGTAAGAATCCAAAGTTCGTTCTTTTCAGACTCTTTCTCGACCTTTTGTGCCTAAGTTTGTCCATATTGGTATAAAGCTACTTTCCTGGTTTCATAAGTACCTTTTGAACCAAATTTTCTCCAAACTTTTGGTCATGGCAGACTTCCACTCGTAGAAATCAAAAGCTCGTTCTTTTCGGACTCTTTCTTGACCTTTATTGCCCAAGTTCGTCCCCAATGGTAGAAAACTACTTCCAGGGTTCGTTAGTAAATTTTGAACCAAACTTTCGTCCAAATTTTTAGTCATAGTAGACTTTCCACTTGTAGAACTCCAAAGTTCGTCCGTTTTGGACTCTTTCACGATCTTTTATGCGTAAGTTCGTCCACAATGGTACAAAACTACTTTCCAGAGTTCACAAGTGCCTTTTGGACAAAACTTTATCCAAATTTTTAGTCATAGAAGACTTCCACTTGTAGAAATCCACAGATCGTTCTTTTTGGGCTCTTTCTTAACCTTTCGTGCCTAAGTTCGTAAAAAATGGTTTAAAACTACTTTCCAGGGTTCATAAGCACCTTTCGAACAAAACTTCGTCCAAATTTTTAGTCATAGCAGACATCCACTTGTAGAAATCCAAAGTTCGTGCTTTTCAGACTCTTTCTCGACCTTTTGCTCACAAGTTCGTCCACAAATGGTACAAAACTACTTTTTAGGGTTCATAAGTACCTTTTGAACCAAACTTCGTCCAAATTTTTGGTCATGGCAGACTTCCAGTTGTAGAAAGCAAGAGTTCATTCTTTTCGAACTCCTTCATGTCCTTTTCTCCCTATGTTCGTCCACAATGGTACAAAACTACTTTCTAGGGTTCATTAAGTACCTTTTGAACCAAACTTCGTCCAAATTTGTAGTCATAGCAGACTTCCACCTGTAGAAATCTAAATTTCGTTCTTTTCGGACTCTTTCTGGACCTTTTGTGCATAACTTCGTCTACAATAGTACAAAACTACTTTCCAGGGTTCATAAGTACCTTTTGAACCAAACTGCATCCAGACTTTTAGTCATATCAGACTTCCACTTGTAGATATCCAAAGTTCGTCCTTTTCGGACTCTTTCTTGACCTTTCGTGCTTAATTTCGTCCACAATGGTACCAAGCTACTTTCCAGAGTTCATAAACACCTTTTGAACCAAACTTCGTCTAAATATTTAGTCATGGCGGACTTCCAGTTGTAGAAAGAAAAAGTTCGTTCTTTTCGGACACTTTCTTGACCTTTTTTGCCTAAGTTCGTCCACAATAGTACAAAACTACTTTCCAGGGTTACTAAGTACATTTTGAACTAAAATTCGTCAAAATCTTTAGTCATAGCAGACTTCCACTTGTCGAAATCCAAAGTTCGTACTTTTCAGACACTTTCTCGACCTTTTGTGCCTACGTTCATCCACAATGGTACGAACCAAACTTCGTCCAAATTTTAGGTCATAGCAGACTTCCACTTGTAGAAATCAAAAGTTCGTCTTTTTCGGACTCTTTCTCGACCCTTTGTGCATAAGTTCGTCCACAATGGTACAAAACTACTCTCCAGGGTTCATAAGTACCTATTGAACCAAACATATTCTAAATTTTTAGTCATAGCAGACTTCCATTTGTAGAAATCCAAAGTCCGTTCTTTTCGGACTCTTTCTCGACCTGTTGTGCCTAAGTTCGTCCACATTGGAACAAAACTTCTTTCCAGGGTTCATAGGTACCTTTCGAACCAAACTTCGTCCAAATTTTTAGTCATAGCAGACTTCCACTAGTAAAAATCCAAACTTCGTTCTCTTCGGAATCTTTCTCGACCTTTTTGTGCATAAGTTCGTCCACAATGGTACAAAACTACTTTCCAGGGTTCATAAGTACCTTTGAACCAAATGTTCTCCAAACTTTTAGTCATGGCAGACTTCCACTTGGTGAAATCAAAAGTTCGTCCTTTTCGGACTCTTTCTCGACCTTTTGTGCCTAAGTTCGTATCAATGGTACAAAATTACTTGCCAGGGTTTAAAAGTACCTTTTGAACCATAATGTTAGTCACAGCAGACTTCCACTTGTAGAAATCAAAAGTTCGTCCTTTTCAGACTCTTTCTCGACCTTTTCAAACCAAATTTTCTCTAAACTTTGTCCATATTGGTATAAAGCTACTTTCCTGGTTCATAAGTACCTTTTGAACCAAATTTTCTCTAAACTTTTAGTCATAGCAGACTTCCACTTGTAGAAATCCAAAGTTCGTTCTTTTCGGACACTTTTTTTACCTTTATTGCCTAAGTTCGTCCACGATGGTAGAAAACTACTTTCCAGGGTTCATTAGTAAAAAATTTTTAGTCATAGTAGACCTCCACTTGTAGGACTCCAAAGTCATCCGTTTTGGACTCTTTCACGATCTTTTATGCGTAAGTTCGTCCACAAT
Organism: Benincasa hispida; assembly: GCF_027475165.1. Classification (NCBI taxonomy): domain Eukaryota; kingdom Viridiplantae; phylum Streptophyta; class Magnoliopsida; order Cucurbitales; family Cucurbitaceae; genus Benincasa; species Benincasa hispida. The sequence goes on from NW_028325476.1 coordinate 5,026, forward strand.
GGTACAAAACTATTTTCCAGGGTTCATAAGTACCTTTTGAACCAAACTTCGTCCAAATTTTTAGTCATAACAGACTTCCACTTGTTGAAATCCAAAGCTCGTTCTTTCCGGACTCTTTCTCGACCTTTTGTGCCTAAGTTCGTCCACAATGGTACAAAACTTCTTTCCAGGGTTTATAAGTAATTTTGAACCAAACTTCCTCCAAACTTTTAGTCATAGCAGACTTCCACTTGTAAAAATCCATAGTTCGTTCTTTTCGGACTCTTTCTCGTACTTTTGTGCCTAAGTTCGTACACAGTAGTACCAAACTACTTTCCAAGGTTCATAAGTACCTTTTGAACTAAACTTCGTACAAATTTTTAGTCATAGCAGACTTCAACTTGTAGAAATTAAAAGTTCGTTTTTTTCGGACACTTTCTCGACCTTTTGTGCCTAAGTTCAACCACAATGGTACAAAACTACTTTCCAGGGTTCATAAGTACCTTTTGAACGAAATTTCGTCCAAATTTTTAGACATAGGAGACTTTCACTTGTAGAATTCCAAAGTTCGTTCTTTTCGGACACTTTCTCGACTTTTTGTGCCTAAGTTCGTCCACGATGGTACAAAACTACTTTCCATGGTTCATAACTACCTTTTGAACCAAACATCCTGCAAATTTTTAGTCATAGCAGACTTCCATTTGTAGATATCCAAAATTTCGTTCTTCTCAGACTCTTTCTCGATCTTTTGTGCCTATATTAGTCCACGATGGTACAAAACTACTTTTCAGGGTTCATAAGTACCTTTTGAACCAAACTTCGTCCAAATTTTTAGTCCTAGCAGACTTCCATTTGTATAAGTCTAAAGTTCGTTCTATTCGAACTCTTTCTTGACCTTTTGTACCTAAGTTCGTCCACGATGGTATAAAACTACTTTCCAGGGTTCATAAAAACCTTTTGAACCAATGTTCGTCCAAATTTTTAGTCGGGGCAGACTTCCATTTATAGAAATCCAAAGTTCGTGCTTTTCGGACTCTTTCTTGATCTTTTCTGCCTAAGTTCGTCCACAATGGTACAAAACTACTTTTCAGGGTTCAAAAGTACCTTTTGAACCAAACTTCATCCAAATTTTCAGTCATTGCAAACTTCCACTTATAGAAATCAAATGTTTGTCCTTTTCCGACTCTTTCTCGACCTTTCGTGCATAAGTTCGTCCATAATTGTACAGACTACTTTCCAGGGTTCATAAGTACCTTTTGAACCAAACATCGTCCAAATTTTTAGTCATAGTAGACTTCCACTTGTAGAAATCCAAAGCTCATTCTTTTCGGACTCTTTCTTGATCTTTTGGGACTCAGTTCGTCCACAATGGTAAAAAACTAATTTTCAGGATCATAAGTACCTTTTGAACCAAACTTCATCCAAATTTTTAGTCATAGCAGACTTCCACTTGTAGAAATCCAAAGGTTGTGCTTTTCAGACTCGTTCTTGACTTTTGTGCATAAGTTCGTCCACAATGATACAAAACTACTTTCCAGGGTTCATACATACCTTTTGAACCAAACTTTGTCCAAATTTTTAGTCATGGCTGACTTCCACTTGTAGAAATCGATAGTTTCTTCTTTTCGGACACTTTCTCGACCTTTCGTGCCTAAGTTCATCCACAATGGTACAAAACTTCTTTCCAGGGTTAATAACTACCTTTTGAGCAAAACTTCGTCCAAATTTTTAGTCATAGCAGACTTCCATTTGTAGAAATCCAAAGTTCGTCCTTTTTGGACTCTTTCTCGACCTTTCGTGCGTAAGTTCATCCACAATGGCACAAAACTACTTTACAGGTTTCATAAGTACCTTTTGAACCAAACTTCGTCCAAATTTTAAGTCATTGCAAACTTCCACTTATAGAAATCAAATGTTTGTCCTTTTCCGACTCTTTCTCGACCTTTCGTGGTTAAGTTCGTCCACAATCGTACAGACTACTTACCAGGGTTCATAAGTACCTTTTGAACCAAACTTCGTCCAAATTTTTAGTCATAGCAGACTTCCACTTGTAGAAGTCTAAAGTTCGTTCTATTCGAACTCTTTCTTGACCTTTTGTACCTAAGTTCGTCCACGATGGTACAAAACTATTGTCAAGGGTTCATAAGAACCTTTTAAACCAAAGTTCGTCCAAATTTTTAGTCGTCACAGACTTCCATTTATAGGAATCCAAAGTTCGTGCTTTTCGGACTCTTTCTTGATCTTTTCTGCCTAAGTTCGTCCACAATGGTACAAAACTACTTTTCAGGGTCAAAAGTACCTTTTGAACCAAACTTCGTCCAAATTTTCAGTCATTGCAAGCTTTCACTTATAGAAATCAAATGTTTGTCCTTTTCCGACTCTTTCTCGACAATTCGTGCATAAGTTCGTCCATAATTGTACAGACTACTTTCCAGGGTTCATAAGTACCTTTTGAACCAAACTTTGTCCAAATTTTTAGTCCTAGCAGACTTCCACTTGTAGAAGTCTAAAGTTCGTTCTATTCGAACTCTTTCTTGACCTTTTGTACCTAAGTTCGTCCACGATGGTATAAAACTACTTTCCAGGGTTCATAAGAACCTTTTGAACCAATGTTCGTCCAAATTTTTAGTCGTGGCAGACTTCCATTTATAGAAATCCAAAGTTCGTGCTTTTCGGACTCTATCTTGATCTTTTCTGCCTAAGTTCGTCCACAATGGTACAAAACTACTTTTCAAGGTTCAAAAGTACCTTTTGAACCAAACTTCGTCCAAATTTTCAGTCATTGCAAACTTCCACTTATAGAAATCAAATGTTTGTCCTTTTTCGACTCTTTCTCGACCTTTCGTGCATAAGTTCGTCCACAATTGTACAGACTACTTTCCAGGGTTCATAAGTACCTTTTGAACCAAACTTCGTCCAAATTTTTAGTCATAGCAGACTTCCACTTGTTTATTAAAAGTTTGTTCTTTTCGGACTCTTTCTCAAACTTTTGTGCCTATGTTCGTCCACAATGGTACAAAACTACTTTCCAGGGATCATAAGTACCTTTTGAACCAAACTTCGTCTAAATTTTTAGCCATAGTAGACTTCCCATTGTAGAAATCCAAAGTTCGTCCTTTTCGGATTCTTTCTCGACCTATTGTGCAAGTTCGTCCACAATGATACAAAACTACTTTCCAAGGTTCATAAGTACCTTTTAAACCAAATTTCGTCCAAATTTTTAATTATAGAAGACTTCTACTTGTAGAAATCCAAAGTTCGTTCTTTTCGGACACTTTCTCGACCTTTTCTGCCTAAGTTCATCAGCAATCGTACAAAACTACTTTCCAGGGTTCGAAGTACCTTTTGAACAAAACTTCAGCCATATTTTTAGTCATAGCAGACTTCCAGTTGTAGAAATCAAAAGTTCGTTCTTTTCAGACTCTTTCTCGATCTTTTGTGCCTAAGTTCGTCCATAATGGTACAAAACTACTTTCCCGGGTTCATATGTACCTTTTGAACCAAACTTCGTCCAATTTTTTAGTCCTAGCAGACTTCCACTTGTAGAAGTCTAAAGTTCGTTCTATTCGAACTCTTTCTTGACCTTTTGTACCTAAGTTCGTCCACGATGGTACAAAACTACTTTCCAGGGTTCATAAGAACCTTTTGAACCAAAGTTCGTCCAAATTTTTAGTCGTGAAAAATTTCCATTTATAGAAATCCAAAGTTCGTGCTTTTCGGACTCTTTCTTGATCTTTTCTGCCTATGTTCATCCACAATAGTACAAAACTACTTTTCAGAGTTCAAAAGTACCTTTTGAATCAAACTTCGTCCATATTTTTAGTCATAGCAGACTTCCACTTGTAGAAATAAAAAGTTCGTTCTATTCAGATTCTTTATCGACCTTTTGTGCCTAAGTTCGTCCACAATGGTACAAAACTACTTTCCAGGGTTCATAAGTACCTTTTGAACCAACTTTCACCCAAATTTTTAATTATAGAAAACTTCAACTTGTAAAAATCCAAAGTTCGTTCTTTTCGGACTCTTTCTCGACCTTTTCTGCCTAAGTTCGTCCACAATTGTACAGACTACTTTCCAGGGTTCATAAGTACCTTTTGAACCAAACTTCGTCCAAATTTTTAGTCATAGCAGACTTCAACTTGTTTATTAAAAGTTTGTTCTTTTCGGACTCTTTCTCGAACTTTTGTGCCTATGTTCGTCCACAATGGTACAAAACTACTTTCCAGGGATCATAAGTACCTTTTGAACCAAACTTCGTCCAAATTTTTAGCCATAGTAGACTTCCCGTTGTAGAAATCCAAAGTTCGTCCTTTTCGGATTCTTTCTCGACCTATTGTTCAAGTTCGTCCACAATGATACAAAACTACTTTCCAAGGTTCATAAGTACCTTTTAAACCAAATTTCGTCCAAATTTAAAAATTATAGAAGACTTCTACTTGTAGAAATCCAAAGTTCGTTCTTTTCGGACACTTTCTCGACCTTTTCTGCCTAAGTTCATCCACAATCGTACAAAACTACTTTCCAGGGTTCGAAGTACCTTTTGAACAAAACTTCAGCCATATTTTTAGTCATAGCAGACTTCCAGTTGTAGAAATCA
>NW_028325477.1:0-65507 GCF_027475165.1 Benincasa hispida
TAGCGAGATCCCCCCGAGCAAGGTCAGCGAGATCCTCTAGAGCGATACCAGCGAGATCCTCTAGAGCGAGATCAAACTTTTCTTGGAAAATTTTCATCCTAGCGATACTCACCTTACCAGCAATACTCAGCCCAATTCCTAGCGAGATTTTCTTCTAGAGCGAGATTGGCGAGATCTTCATCCCTATATCTCGTTATAACTCCCACGGTGAACTGGTTGTTTGTTCATCCCAAGTAGTTGTCTGCTTATGTACCAATTCTCTATTATAAATTTTAAAATTCATAACTCAAAATCCAGAGCTCTTTTCAAGAGACTTCCTTCTACAAATTTGCTAGAATTGAGTAACTTCCTTACCTTAAAATTTTAGCTAAAAATTCCTTGTAGTTTGGCCTGGAGCTTCCAATCTTCACCTCAGGCCCTGATTAATCCGAGGTTCTGCCTCTTCTACAAATTCTCCACTTTTGTTCTTCTCCTCTTGCAATCTTTCACTGACAGGGTAACATTAAAAACTAGATTCTCCCAGTTTTCAAATGGCACTGAATTCACTAAATTTGCTCTTGTCAATTGCCGAAACCATGCTTTTGAAGTTTCACTTCCTGTTTAATCTTTCTGCCGCATCCTGAGTTCAAAGAGTAGATTGCCACGTCACCTCACTCCTAGTGCCTCCAGCCAGACTAATGATTGAGTTTTTTTCATTTAATATATTTTCCTTCCCTTCTTTCATAATCCCTATAAACAAACATGAATTTCTACTTAATAAATATGTATTATAACATTCCTTTGGCTAAACATGCTTATCTAGGGAACCAGGGTTTACAGAAGGTCTACTTCAAACTTCAAAATGGGGAACCATCATACTTTTAAAGAACTTGTCTTCTAGGTCAAATCTTTTTCCTTAATTACAATTCTTCTATTTGTTCTTGATTTTCGTTTTTAATTTCCTGCATAACTATATGCTACTCTAATATGTTTTTCAATTTTCATAGAGAAATTATCAAAAATAGTCTCTCATCAAGTTTTCACTTTTCAAAACTGATATGCTTTTTGACAACTCACAAAAACTAATTTTTCTCGGTACATCTTGTTCGAGATCGACTACCAAAAAAGTTATTTAAAAATATACATTTATCTATCTTATAGATTGTTTTTTGCTTCTGCCAAGTTTCTAACAAATTTTTCAAATATTATATTATCACCAAAAATTTATATAAAATCTTACCTAATTTTCAAATCTTTCACCCTAAATCAAATTTTGGGTTAAAAAAAAAAAAAAGAAAAAAAGAAATATTAAAGATATCCCCATATCTCGAGCCAGATTAACTGAGCTTCTATATATTTGGATTTTTCTTGATGAAATATCAAGTAGATTAATATCGAGACTATGTTTTTCAAATCTTACCCTATTTTTCACAAATTTTTGATCTTTTCTAAAATTTAAAAATTAATCTTTTTAAAGATCCACAGATATATTTTTTTATTAATATTTCTTTTTTTTAATTTTTTCTTTTTTTATTTTATTTTTATGAACCTGATATCCACTTGGAAAATCATAATTAGTAAATTCACTTGAAAAATTTAGAAATTTGAAAATTCATATAATTTGTGGAAAGCATAAATTAGGCTAAAGATTTCAAAAAATGTCTAAAAATTTAATATATGATTTGATAAAGATAGTCAAATTGTTGGGAAAAATTAGGTAAAGATTTGCATAATTTTTAGAAAGATTATTTAATATTTAAAAAATATGGGTAGAATCTCGGTATTAATATTGGCCGATATTTCACCAAGAAAACAAAATATAATCGCTAATGTATAAAAAGTTTGATTAAAGTTTAAATCTTAGTGGTCGATCTTAGTGGATACATGATCTAGAAAAACTATTGTAATGAATTTTCAAAAAAAGATACTAATTTTGAAAATGAAAAACTTAGGAAACTATTTTTGCACAATTTTCCACTCTCTATATACATATTATCATTAATCATTAATATTTCACAATTCCTAATTAATTAAAGAAATTTTGAACATCCTCTCTCACAGCTTTACCTTTTCAATTCTTTAAAAACCCCAATACTTAAAACTATCCTTATAATATAAGTACACTTTTCTTTGTAATTTTAAATTTTAAGTAATCGCTTAGAATGATATATTTTATTTGTTACCGATTAACTTTTAAAAGTATTAAGGAAAAAAGATTTATTTTTTCAAAATTATCAACATGGTATAACTTTTTTTTTTTTTTTTAATTTGATGCATTCCACTCGTGAAAATTAGAAAATAGATTTGATTAAGTGAGAAATAGATAGATATATAAAATAATCTTATTTTAAAGTATTAAATTGAAACTAAATATTCATGAAATCTCTTACAATGTTTGGAAAATCTAAAAGCTAATAGGCTATTGCTTTTAAAATAGACATGAAATTAACATGTTTCTAAAAGTGATTTTAACATATTTAATCAAATCTGTTTTACCAAATGTAAAAAATGTTAAAAAAATTTTGTGGTCAATTCCATCCGTGAAAGTAATCCCAAACGCACGCTAAGTGGGGTTAAATGCATGATTGATTGATTTGATTTAAGCCTAAGATTGAAATTAACAATTGAATGAGACTATCTAGCTTGAATTGGAAACCTTGGTAAGATTTTGTTTCAATCTTAACATGTTTTATCATTTACTTTTCTTATTTAGTCAATCTAAACTTCCCTTATTTTATTTATTTATTTTGTAAATTTACCTTAAAAGAATTCAGTTTAGCTTCTTATTATTCGACTTAATCCACTAATAAGTAATAAGTATATTGTTGCTCATGCAAGTATTTAGTTGTATATCAATTTTATAAATTTCATTTGATTAAGGGTCTCAACAACCATGCCCTCACCAAATACCGAATTCTTAACCAATTTCTTAAGAAAAAAAATTATTTATTTATTTTAGTTTTCTATAAACTTAGGCTTAATTAGATTTCAATAATATCCCAAAAAAGTAGAGAAAAAAAAAAAGACAAAGTAATATTTTTTAGTACTAAATTTCAAATAAAAATCAAAATTACTAAGGCCCTGTTTGGTAACCAATTTCAATTTTTGATTTTTTTTTAAAAAAATTAAACCTATTTTCTCTCATTTTCGTAGAATGGTTTGCAACTTTTTTAAGTACAATAGTTGGATTCTTAGCAAAAAAAAATTAAAAAAAAAAAAAAATTATTTAAAACAATTTTTTAGTCTTCAAAATTTGGCTTGGTTTCTAAAAAGATGACTAGATAGTAGATAACAAGTCAACAAATTTAAAGGTAGAAGAGATGTTTGTAGGCTTAATTTCCAAAAACTAAAAATAAAAAAACCAAATTGTTACCAAACAGGGCCTAAAAGTACTAAAAGTACTGTTTGATAATTATATACTACTTACCAATTATATAACTTAATTACAACTATTATTCTAACTTTGAGAAACTTTAATCTTTCATTTAATTACCATAATTAATCTTCCATATGCATTGTCATGTTATAAATTGGTCGAATTGAGCAATTGCGAGGACATTGGTTGAGTTTCGTATATATTGGGTTAAAAAAGAAAATTAATATAAGATATAGCATTTTAATTATAGGAAGCTAAAAAGAATATGAATGCTTTATTAATAAAATTTCATAATAAAGTAAAAAACCACCATAAAAAAATATTTAAACAATACAATGCAATTTTGGAAAAATGTCATGGATGAGCCAATGTGCCATGAACTTGTAAGTCTTTTGTGTCAAATGGACTCCATCCCAACTAATATGTTCATTAGGATTTGGGCAAACTTGTACTCCAGGTAGACCACACATTTGCATGAGGTTAAAGTTGTAATCTCCTCCAATCCCACAACATGATTTTTGCAAAGAACCTTCATCAAATCCTAGAAGCATTAAAAATTTGAGAAATGTTTTAATCTTTTGTATGTTAAGAAGATGATATAAGAGTAAGGAGAAAAAAATTACCTAGAACAAAAGCATGACGAATAATCCATAAAAATGCATTGTAATAGTCACCATATACGATAATAGTATGTGGATTCTCTTTTTTTAGTACTTCAATAGTTTGCTTGATTTGATCATTATGATAGCTTGCCAAACTATTCAAATCCTTTAAACAATGGAGTTCATCGTAAGCAGATGTGTCATTGGTTTGGAATCCAGTGAGATAGACGGGGAAGCATCCAATTGGAAAGTTTCCAGGAACAATAACTCGAGTAGCACCATAGCTTATAACTTTCTACAAATATTACAAACAAAAGAAACGTAAGTAAATAAACTTCTCATTCATATGAGTAACCAAAAAAAATATGATCTATTCTAGACAAAAATTTACCTCAACAGCAGTCTTTATGGTTTGAACAACATTTGGCACCATGTCTTTTGCCTCTTGTATAGTTTTGCCTTGAAATAGTGCGTAGTTATAGTCATTGCCACCGATCTCACCCACCAAGAACAATGCACTCCTTAATTTCTCATTGCAATCTACACAACATATAAATATGAAATTGTCAATATCAAAATGTAAAATGTAGAAAATACTAAAAAACAATGAGTGTATGTATAAAACTAAAGTACAAGGGTAATTAATTACCTCTTTGATTGTGACAAACAGAGTTGAAATGAGAGAACATCCAATCAAGTTGATGATCGAGAGAAGAGTTAGTCACTGGAGATAAAATTTTCTTCATAGAAAGATAATCAGAAGGCAAAGCTGTAGAACCGGCCACTGCAAAGTTGACTCCATGATTCATCAAAGCATCTTTATTCAAATAAGGACTCACCAAAGGAAGTCCAGCATTTAAAGCTACAGATAGATTTGACCATTAGATATTGTTACTATTAGATGTGAATTATCTTGGAGTTATAGAATGAATTAGTGAATGAAAAATTAGAATGTATAAGGTTAAAAATAATTGTTACCAAAGAAATCAAGCATCAGTAGACCGTTGGAGCATCGACCGGTGGGATTGTTGAAGAATGATTGACCATAAGGAAGATGAGAAAATGGAGTGTTAGGATTTTCGCGAATGAGATTTCCAGTGTCGGAGATTGAATCACCAAGTTGGTATATAGCGTCGAACATGCAAGCTTTCAGTGGATGAGCTTTGGATGAACCAAAAACAAGAAGAAGAAGAAAGAAAAGAGAGAGGGAAATTTTGGTTGAAACCGCCATCAGTGAAAGCTTTGTGTGTTTTGAGAAGTTTAGGAATGGAGTGCTAATTTCAATAGTGAATATTATAGTTCATATTTTCTCCCAATGCTTTTTGGTATTTTGATTTCAGATTTGTTACCTAATCCTTCAAGGATGTGAAGGAAGTTCCAAAATATCCCTATATTTATTATAATAAAAGTTAAAAAGATAGTGTGTTTTTTTAAATAAAATTTAAAGCTTATTCATAGATATTATTCTAAATTATAAAATACTAAAATGATTAATGCTTGAATTTATCTATATGAGTTTATAACTTTAGTTGTTAACAATATTTTTTAGAAGATTATCTTTTTATCATTTTTCGATCCGGTTTTATTTTAATAGATTATAAAATCTTTATTCCAATGTAATTAAATCTAATATTTTACTTTTGATCATTGATAAATTAATAGATCTACTCAATTTAGTCAAATTATATTTGTGTAGACATATTTGTTAAACAAAATAAACTAAACTTTTGTAGATATAAATACATTTGAATTTTCTTTTTATGTATTATCATTGAACATAGGAGATGGATAAAATAAAATACAAAACTCAATATCTTTTTAGATATATACCAAAAGAATAACAAATTTCAAAAGAAAAGCATTTACATCAAAGGAAAATTAAATATGAAACTAAAATTATCTTTTTAAGATAAGATAATGACGAAGCTAATGTTTATATTATTTCAAAGTTAATAAATTAGTTGTAATAAAATTATTGTTTTTTCCAAACCCTAAAAAGAATTTGAAAATTCAAAACTTTAATTTTTGAAAACGGACTTAGAAGAAATTGGACTTATAAATAACTTTGTGGCCATTATTTTCTTATAATTTTTATCTATTCTTTTAAAAATTTGTGACATATCTATTATTTTTTTTAAATAAAATTTTGTAATAATTATATGTTAGTTATGATATATACATATATATATATATATATATATATATATATATTTGATTTAGATTATTTGATTATCATATTAGTTTTAAATTTTTCCATGAGAAACCCTAATGTCTTATTTTCATTTGCAGATTTGGAATGGTATTTTTCTATTTTCAAACAAAAATATTACTTTTTTATAAAGATTAAAAACCCTAAAATATTACCATTTTCCTTAAGCATATGAGCTACATATAAATCGCTGTGTATTTACAATAAATTTGAAAAAAAAAAAAGAAATTGCATTAAAATAACTCAATTTGAAGAGGGGCATACATTATTGCATAACGTTGAGAATGAATGCCTAATTAAAATATTTAAAAAAAATTAAGAACGGAAGAATGAAAATGGGATTGTTTTAATATAGACATGAAACGAATGAGAAATTATATTTAATTAGTATATATATAGATAGATAGATACATCTTTATAATTTAAAAGCAATTGAATAAAAATATTTAAGCGACAAAAAGTATAATGACTAAATAAAAAATAAGTTGTTTTTTAACGTTTATTACTCAAATTATCTAATATATTCCTATAACCCTCAACTACAATAAAAAAATTTAAAAAAATTCAAATTTAAAATTAAAAAAAAAAAACGAAACCAAACCAAACTATCATTTTAACTTTTATTCAAACGACTTGATGCACATTTTTCCTATTCGTACATAAAAAAATAAACCTTTTTATTGTGTTTTTGTTTTGAAACAATATCATCAATGTCATTTCAAAAAATTTTTTTTTTTTGATATTTTCCAAAAAAAGAATTTATGTATTAGGTATATAACACTAATTACACTTTCATTTGAAGAAATAACAAACCAAGAAATTCTCTTGAAATATAGCAAATTTCGTGATCCACACGTGGATTGGTTTTTCGTTAATCCTAAAATACCTTCACCAGCCTTTTTAATTCCAATGTAATTAATTCTTTCTCTTTTTCTTAATTAACTATGATTAATTTTTATCAAATTTATAATGGAGACGGTTTCCTTCGTGATTTTACACCCGAAAACTAATGCCTCTTTCATGCGAAAATTTGACATAAATTAATGATTAATTTGAAAATTAAAAGAAAAAAAAAAAATGAAATTTGTATCTCACACAACCTTCTATCTTCAACAATGTTTAAATTTTTCCAATCATTTATGACTTCTTATATTTATATTATACTTTCTCTTAATCCTAACTAAATCATCTGTTTTTAAAATAATTTTTATGATTATCTTATTTTGAATTTTCAAATATCATATTATATTAGATTTCCTAATTGACTTTTTATATTTATATTAGATTTTTTGTTAATCATAACTAAATCATACATTTTTAGATTGTTTTTATGTAATATTATCTTTATTATAATTTTTTTAAGCGTGAAATATTACAAATCATCTTATTTTTATTAATTAGTCTTATTTATTGAACCATATTGTTTTTTGTTTTAAAGATTCTGTTGGGGAGAATAGCAAAACAGAAACTTCATCAAATTTATAGTAAATGCACTCTCATTCACTTGTTCCCACTTTTCTTTAACCCTAAAATGCCCTCACTTTTCTTTAACCCAAAAATGCCCTTTGTTGAATGAGAAATTTCGACGAATCACGAGTCGCCACATCATCATTGAAAACCCAAGCCTATTGGAAAAATTATAAGTTTGATTGAGCCTAGTAATTAAAGTCGCTCGGGCCTAACCCAATTCAAACCCATGGTGAAATTTGGGCTAAATTAAAGATTAAGCTCAAGCTCAGTATTTCGGCCCACCAACAAATGGGCCCAAGCTCAACTTTAGCCCAAACCCAATTTTGGACCAGTAAAGTAATTAGGCTCAAGCCCATGTAAGGGTCATGAGAAATCTCTATAAATAGAGGCATTATCTCTCCATTTGGGAGGGGGTGAGAAGAATTATAGGCAAAAGCTCTCTGAAGATCTGAATCTCTAGGAATCTGAAGAACATAACTCCTCCAAAGCTTTGAAGATCAGAAGTCACTAAAGCTCTGAAAACATATCAAAGCTCTAAAGATAAGAAGTCACTAAAGCTTTGAAGATCAGAAGAGATACTAAAGCTCTGAAGACCAGAAGATATATTAAAGCTCTGAAGATTTAAGCTCCCAAAATTCAAGACTCGGGCTCTCAAGTGCTGAAGACCGAAGCTTCCCATCAAGCTTCGAAGACTGAAGTTCTCAAATTTTGAAGAACTGAAGAAAGATCTGAACTATTTGAAACTTTGATATAGAAGATTTCAACAAAACCCGTATCTTCACAACCACAAGCTGAAGATTCAATCTCCTCAAACCCAAAAGTCAAGCCCAAGCCCACCTGTGAACTCTATAAATAGGGAAGCTATCCTCATTTGGAGGGATCGGGATTCTAAATTCCAAATAGCAAGAGAATTCTCCCAACAACTCGGAGGACTCCTAAAGCTTACCACACACCTGAAGACTGAAGTCCTTCGGAGATAAAAGCATTCTTTATCCAAGACTTCAACTCCAAGATCATCACGCGTTTCGCTTCTTCAAATGTACGCATTCACTGAAAGAGATCAGAGGATCAAGTACTAGAGATTCGAACCACATCGCATCAAATCAACATCAACATCAACACCAACTCAAAGTTCAACTCTACGAAAAAAGTTTCTTCGGAAGATCATCAAGCCCAAAGGCCGATCATCCCCAAAAGCCGATCATCCAAGAAGATCAATAAGTCCCAAAGGTCGATCACAAAAAGGACCAATAAGCCCAAAGGCCGATCATCCAAGAAGATCAATAAACTCAAAGGCCAATCATCCAAATCAACAAGCCCAAAGGTCGATCATTGAAGAAGTTCAACAAGCCTAGAGGCCAATCATCCAAGAAATCCTCAAGCCCAAAGGCCGATCATCCAAGAAGATCATCAAGCCCAAAGGTCGATCAATCAATAAGCCCAAAGGCCGATCGTCCAAGAAGATCATCAAGCCCAAAGGTCGATCATCCAAGAAGATCAACAAGCCCAAAGGTTGATCATCAAGTCCAAAGGCCGATCATTCAAGAAGATCAACCAGCTTAAAGACTATAATTTATTTTGAGAGCATCAAAATATTATGTATTAGAAATTGTATTCACTTTCCACAAACTTAATACAAATACAAAGTTGAAGTTCCACGAAATAAATTTCTCTTGAAATCTCGTATGAACACCCTCATCTAATTTTCAGTTTCACTGTATATATTTACAATGCGAGTTATTTTTTTTTAAAAAAAAAGAAATCTTTATTCTAATGAAATTAAATCTAACCATTTACTTTTGATCATTGATAAATTAATAGATATACTTGATTTAGTCAAATTATATATCACATAATTACCCAATTAATTAATAAATGATATAATTATATTATATTCTTAATCTATAGTTTGATATCATATATCCACTATAGTAATTTCTCCTTTATTTGATATAAATCATATTTATATCTTATTTCCTCCAAAATAATGTATTTCATACATTTAGTCAATTATATCATATATAATTAACCAGTTCAATAATATCATATACAATCGAACTCCCTCTTGTCAATATGAACATTTCAAACCGAACCAAAAATTGATTTTCGACTTTATCCAAGCTACCTAGGGGACCTTATGGACTTGTGGCTCAAAGCTCCAATAGTACGTGAATAACTGATTAAACTCTTTAGCCACGGGATCCACCATTCGTTAACTGCCAGACATTCCACTAAAGACCAACAGCTGAACTTTTTTTACCACAGATATATTTCTATATCCATCCGATACAACCAATCATGAGTACGATGACCCTTCACAAATGCTCGTAAGTACAGCTGGACCAATTTACCATTTTGCCTCTGTAGTTACATCTCACTCCTTAAGTACCATTGATTCCTCTAATGAACAATACAACATAGTCCAACTATGTGTGAACACCTCTCGGGCCAAGAGAATGTGTGTGGCACCACATCGTTCAAGTCCTGGAATCAACCCTTAAGGGAGCTATCTATCTACTTGCCCCTTTTTCAGGGAAGGAGTTAATTCCATCTTGTGCAGCTGAGTTCCCAGTTCCTAAATCAGAAGAATCCCTAAAATAGTAGGTTTGAGTCGGCGACCTGGCCACTCGCACCCATACAAATCAAAGGACCGCCCTCAATGACAGGAGTTTCCAACTCACTCAGGATTGAGGTTATGTTACCTATGTCGTCCTAGTGAAGTGAAGTCTTTTTCATGAACGGTGTTATATAACGAGACGTTAACACTTCGTGGTTAGGTCTTATACAAACTCTTTATATAGGATGCCCCCGCTCGCATGTCCCTTACACAAATGATTAGGATCGAACCATCTGTGACAAGTTACAAACTTGTGACCATTCCACAAAGCGGGCCGCATCCGCAGTGTTACCAAGATAAGGCTTCCCTCCTATATCCATATACTATAGACCATTTTAATTATCACTCAAGACATGATCCACTTGTATGTCACCACATACATGCTTAAGTTACATACAGATAAATAGGGATTTTATGTTTATTGGTTTGTGGTAAAGCAAATAAAACAAACAAGTGAGCAAAATCATGGTGTGAAGTAAAATATCATATATTATACATCACAAGCGTTCATACAAATTGTTTACAAACTATAGAACATGAGACTTTAGGGCATCAACCCCAACAAACCCAACTTACATGTTGGTCTACTAGGAAGGTGTCAGACCCTCTCCCAAATTACCCTCTCAAAACTAGAAGGGGATATGACCGCGGTAGTTACTAGCTCTACTGTAACCGCCTTAGCCCTCTAATCTAAATGCCAACCTGTTAAACATTAATAATGTATGAATAAGATATGCCTCCTTAAGGTTCTACAAAATATTATATAACACATGCATGCAACCATGATATAACATCTAAGAGATGAAACGTTCACAGATGGCCCAAACAACTCCAATAGAGCCCTAGTCCCTCTCAAAACATGTGTACATAGACAGATCAATACCTAAATCTTCTTAATAAGCCGAGTCTTTTAGTGGCAAGCAGAAGCAGGATCAACCTTGAGGAATCTGACCTGTACCTGAGAAGGGAAAACACAGAAATTCCGTAAGCTAAAAGCCCAGCGAGTGACTATAGAATCGTAAAGCAACAAGCATAACATCACTATAAACATGTAAATATACCAATGATTAAACTTAAGCAATTGTCTCGAAATGTAGCTTTAAACCATTCTCAGACATCATTAAACATTATTATTCCCTAGTTGAGAACGAGCCTAAATGCTCTAGCTCCCAAACTTTTATTATCGGCCAAAAGACCCATACTTCGGTCTCTCATTCATCATTGTCTACGTGCACATGGCCATACTAAGTACCATCATATCTTAGATACTTCTGCTCAGATACCTTCTCAATTTGTCCTTCAGTATCATGCTACTAAGATATCTTCTCATATGTCCTTTGGTATCAAATTGGCTAGATACCTTCTCAAATGTCCTTCGGTATCAAATTGGTCAGGTACCTTCTCAAATTTCCTTTGGTACCAAATTGGTTAGATAATTTCTTAAATTAAGTTCCTCTGCCTAGTATTTACACAAGAACTGTTCTATTGCCATTTATTTACATAGGAACTCATTCTCTCATAGTCTTCCTTTAGGAAGCATATATCAAAATCAGAAACATAGCTTTTGTAATGGTTGCACGACATACCTTAGCCTGTGTTACACACATATAAGCCGGGAAACATGCGTTAAGTTATTCTCTAACCATTTGTTGCTTGAGGAAGTATAAATTCATCATTAATGTCATTGTGCTTTACTTGATCATATATGCATGAGTATTGGAAACCTTAAGTTTATTTAGTCACTCACAGTTCGTCAGGCTCTTAATGGTTTATACGCTTTCTCCAGCTCTTCTTGGCCTGATAAGATATAATTCCCGTTAAACTACTTAGAATTCTTAGTAAAATACCTCAATTAATTCATTTATTAAAGGAACATTCATCAACACAGACAACTTTACTAGCGAGATCCCCCCGAGCAAGGTCAGCGAGATCCTCTAGAGCGATACCAGCGAGATCCTCTAGAGCGAGATCAAACTTTTCTTGGAAAATTTTCATCCTAGCGATACTCACCTTACCAGCAATACTCAGCCCAATTCCTAGCGAGATTTTCTTCTAGAGCGAGATTGGCGAGATCTTCATCCCTATATCTCGTTATAACTCCCACGGTGAACTGGTTGTTTGTTCATCCCAAGTAGTTGTCTGCTTATGTACCAATTCTCTATTATAAATTTTAAAATTCATAACTCAAAATCCAGAGCTCTTTTCAAGAGACTTCCTTCTACAAATTTGCTAGAATTGAGTAACTTCCTTACCTTAAAATTTTAGCTAAAAATTCCTTGTAGTTTGCCTGGAGCTTCCATCTTCACCTCAGGCCCTGATTAATCCGAGTTCTGCCTCTTCTACAAATTCCTCCACTTTTGTTCTTCTCCTCCTTGCAATCTTTCAATGACAAACCAACATAAAAAACTAGATTCTCCAGTTTTCAATGCACAGAATTCACTTAAATTTTGCTCTTTCCAATTGCCGAAACCATCTTTTGAAGTTTCACTTCCTGTTTAATCTTTCTGCCGCATCCTGAGTTCAAAATAGTAGATTGCACGTCACCTCACACTTAGTGCCTCCAATCAAACTAATGACTGAGTTTCTTCATTTAATATATTTTCCTTCCCTTTCTTCATAACCCCTATAAACAACATGAATTTCTACTTAATAAATATGTAATATGACATCACTTTGGCTAAACATGCCTATCTAGGGAACCAGGGTTTACAGAAGGTCTACTTCAAACTTCAAAATGGGAACATCATACTTTTAAAGAACTTGTCTTCTAGGTCAAAATCTTTTTCCTTAATTACAATTCTTCTATTTGTTCTTGATTTTCGTTTTTAATTTCCTGCATAACTATATGCTACTCTAATATGTTTTTCAATTTTCATAGAGAAATTATCAAAAATAGTCTCTCATCAAGTTTTCACTTTTCAAAACTGATATGCTTTTTGACAACTCACAAAAACTAATTTTTCTCGGTACATCTTGTTCGAGATCGACTACCAAAAAAGTTATTTAAAAATATACATTTATCTATCTTATAGATTGTTTTTTGCTTCTGCCAAGTTTCTAACAAATTTTTCAAATATTATATTATCACCAAAAATTTATATAAAATCTTACCTAATTTTCAAATCTTTCACCCTAAATCAAATTTTGGGTTAAAAAAAAAAAAAAGAAAAAAAGAAATATTAAAGATATCCCCATATCTCGAGCCAGATTAACTGAGCTTCTATATATTTGGATTTTTCTTGATGAAATATCAAGTAGATTAATATCGAGACTATGTTTTTCAAATCTTACCCTATTTTTCACAAATTTTTGATCTTTTCTAAAATTTAAAAATTAATCTTTTTAAAGATCCACAGATATATTTTTTTATTAATATTTCTTTTTTTTAATTTTTTCTTTTTTTATTTTATTTTTATGAACCTGATATCCACTTGGAAAATCATAATTAGTAAATTCACTTGAAAAATTTAGAAATTTGAAAATTCATATAATTTGTGGAAAGCATAAATTAGGCTAAAGATTTCAAAAAATGTCTAAAAATTTAATATATGATTTGATAAAGATAGTCAAATTGTTGGGAAAAATTAGGTAAAGATTTGCATAATTTTTAGAAAGATTATTTAATATTTAAAAAATATGGGTAGAATCTCGGTATTAATATTGGCCGATATTTCACCAAGAAAACAAAATATAATCGCTAATGTATAAAAAGTTTGATTAAAGTTTAAATCTTAGTGGTCGATCTTAGTGGATACATGATCTAGAAAAACTATTGTAATGAATTTTCAAAAAAAGATACTAATTTTGAAAATGAAAAACTTAGGAAACTATTTTTGCACAATTTTCCACTCTCTATATACATATTATCATTAATCATTAATATTTCACAATTCCTAATTAATTAAAGAAATTTTGAACATCCTCTCTCACAGCTTTACCTTTTCAATTCTTTAAAAACCCCAATACTTAAAACTATCCTTATAATATAAGTACACTTTTCTTTGTAATTTTAAATTTTAAGTAATCGCTTAGAATGATATATTTTATTTGTTACCGATTAACTTTTAAAAGTATTAAGGAAAAAAGATTTATTTTTTCAAAATTATCAACATGGTATAACTTTTTTTTTTTTTTTAATTTGATGCATCTCACTCGTGAAAATTATTAGAAAATATTGATTTGATTAAGTGAGAAATAGATAGATATATAAAATAATCTTATTTTAAAGTATTAAATTGAAACTAAATTCATGAAATCTCTTACAATGTTTGGAAAATCTAAAAGCTAATAGGCTATTGCTTTTAAAATAGGCATGAAATTAACATTTTCTAAAAGTGATTTTAACATATTTAATCAAAATCTGTTTTAACCAAATGGAAAAAATGTTAAAAAAATTTTGTGTCAATTCCATCCGTGAAAGTAATCCCAAACGCACGCTAAGTGGGGTTAAATGCATGATTAATTGATTTGATTTAAGCCTAAGATTGAAAATTAACAATTGAATGAGTCTATCTAGCTTGAATGGAAACCTTGGTAAATTTTGTTTCACCAATCTTAACATGTTTTATCTTTCATTTACTTTTTTCTTATTTAGTCAATCTAAACTTCCCTTATTTTATTTATTTATTTTGTAAATTTACCTTAAAAGAATTCAGTTGCTTCTTATTATTCGACTTAATCCACTAATAAGTAATAAGTATATTGTTGCTCATGCAAGTATTTAGTTGTATATCAATTTTATAATTTCATTTGATTAAGGGTCTCAACAACCATGCCCTCACCAAATACCTTCTTAACAATTTCTTAAGAAAAAAAATATTTATTTATTTTAGTTTTCTATAAACTAGGCTTAATTAGATGTTCAATAATATCACAAAAAAAGTAGAGAAAAAAAAAAAGACAAAGTAATATTTTTTAGTACTAAATTTCAAATAAAAAATCAAAATTACTAAGGCCCTGTTTGGTATCCAATTTCAATTTTTGATTTTTTTTAAAAAAATATTAAACCTATTTTCTCTCATTTTCGTAGAATGGTTTGCAACTTTTTTAAGTACAATAGTTGGGATTCTTAGCAAAAAAAAATTAAAAAAAAAAAAAAAAATATTTAAACAATTTTTAGTCTTCAAAATTTGGCTTGTTTCTAAAAAGATGACAGATAGTACATAACAAGTCAACAAATTTAAAGCGTAGAGAGAGTTTGTAGGCTTAATTTCCAAAAACTAAAAATTAAAAAACCAAATTGTTACCAAACAGGCCTAAAAGTACTAAAAGTACTGTTTGATATATTTATAAACTACAGACCAATTATATAACTTAATTACAACTATTATTCTAACTTTGAGAAACCTATTAATCTGTTCATTTAATTACCACCAATTAATCTTCCATATGCATTGTCATGTTATAAATTGGTCGAATGTGCAATTGCGAGGCATTGGTTGAGTTTCGTATATATTGGGTTAAAAAAGAAAATTAATATAAGATATAGCAATTTAATTATAGGAAGCTAAAAAGAATATGAATGCTTATAAAAAAATAAAATTTCATAATAAAGTAAAAAACCACCATAAAAAAATATTTAAACAATACAATGCGCAATCGCTTGGAAAAAATGTCATGGATGAGCCAATGTGCATGAACTTGTAAGTCTTTTGTGTCAAATGGATACTCCATCCCAACTAATATGTTCATTAGGATTTGGGACAAACTTGTACTCCAGTAGACCACACATTTGCATGAGGTTGCAAAGTTGTAATCTCCTCCAATCCCACAACATGATTTTTGTCAAAGAACCCATCATCAAATCCTAGAAGCATTAAAAATTTGAGAAATGTTTTAATCTTTTGTATGTTAAGAATATGATATAAGTGTAAGGGAGAAAAAAATTACCTAGAACAAAAGCATGACGAATAATCCATAAAAATGCAAATTGTAATAGTCACCATATACGATAATAGTATGTGGATTCTCTTTTTTTAGTACTTCAATAGTTTGCTTGATTTGATCATTATGATAGCTTGCCAAACTATTCAAATCCTTTAAACAATGGAGTTCATCGTAAGCAGATGTTTCATTGGTTTGGAATCCAGTGAGATAGACGGGGAAGCATCCAATTGGAAGTTTCCAGGAACAATAACTCGAGTAGCACCATAGCTTATAACTTTCTACAAATATTACAAACAAAAGAAACGTAAGTAAAATAAACTTCTCATTCATATGATAACCAAAAAAAATTTGATCTTATAGATGAAAAATTTACCTCAACAGCAGATCTTTATGGTTGTTGAACAACATTTGGCACCATGTCTTTTGCCTCTTGTATAGTTTTGCCTTGAAATAGTGCGTAGTTATAGTCATTGCCACCGATCTCACCCACCTCAAGAACAATGCACTCCTTAATTTCTCATTTGCAATCTACACAACATATAAATATGAAATTGTCAATAACAAAATGTAAAAATGTAGTAAAATACTAAAAAACATGAGTGTATGTATAAAACTAAAGTACAAGGGTAATTAATTACCTCTTTGATTGTGACAAACAGAGTTGAAATGAGAGAACTATCCAATCAAGTTGCATGATCGAGAGAAGAGTTAGTCACTGGAGATAAAAAGTTTCTTCATAGAAAGATAATCAGAAGGCCAAGCTGTAGAACCGGCCACTGCAAAGTTGACTCCATGATTCATCAAAGCATCTTTATTCAAATAAGGACTCACCAAAGGAAGTCAGCATTTAAAAGCTACAGATATCGATTTGACCATTAGATATTGTTACTATTAGATGTGAATTATCTTGGAGTTATAGAATGAATTAGTGAATGAAAAATTAGAATGTATAAGTTTCAAAATAATTGTTACCAAAGTTGAAAAATCAAGCATCAGTAGACCGTTGGAGCATCGACCGGTGGGATTGTTGAAGAATGATTTTGACCATAAGGAAGATGAGAAAATGGAGTGTTAGGGATTTTCGCGAATGAGATTTCCAGTGTCGGAGATTGAATCACAAGTTGGTATATAGCGTCGAACATGCAAGCTTTCAGTGGATGAGCTTTGGATGAACCAAAACAAGAAGAAGAAGAAAGAAAAGACGAGGGAAATTTTGGTTGAAACCGCCATCAGTGAAAGCTTTGTGTGTGAGAAGTTAGGGAAGTGGTGAAGGGTGAATTTCAATTTAGTGAATATTTATAGGTTCAGTTTTTCTTCCCAATGCTTTTTGGATTTTGATTTCAGATTTGTTTCCTAATCCTTCAAGGATGTGAAGGAATTTCCAAAATTTCCCTATATTTATTATAAAAAGTTAAAAAGATAGTGTGTTTTTTTAAATAAAATTTAATTTTAAAGCTTATTCATAGATATTATTCTAAATTATAAAATACTAAAATGATTAATGCTTGAATTTATCTATATGAGTTTTATAACTTTAGTTTGTTAACAATATTTTTTTAGAAGAAGATATCTTTTTATCATTTTCTCGATCCGGTTTTATTTTAATAGATTATAAAATCTTTATTCCAATGTAATTAAATCTAATATTTTACTTTTACGGGTTGATCATTGATAAATTAATAGATCTACTCAATTTAGTCAAATTATATTTGTGTAGACATATTTGTTAAACAAAATAAACTAAACTTTTGTAGATATAAATTCATTTGAATTTTTTTTTTATGTATTATCATTGAACATAGGAGATGGATAAAATAAAATACAAAACTCAATATCTTTTTTGATATTACCAACAGAATAACAAATTTCAAAAGAAAAAGCATTTACATTAAAGGCTCTCTAATTAAATATGAAACAAAATAATTATCTTTTTAAGATAAGATAATGACGAAGCATAATGTTATATTATTTCAAAGTTAATAAATTAGTTGTAATAAAATCTCGATTCGCGGTTTTCCAAACCCTAAAAAGAATTTGAAAATTCAAAACTTTAATTTTTGAAAACGGTCTTAGAAGAAATTGGACTTATAAATAACTTTGTGGCCATTATTTTCTTATAATTTTTATTATATTCTTTTAAAAATTTGTGAATATCTATTTATTTTTTTTAAATAAATTTTGTAATAATTATATGTTAGTTAATGATATATACATATATATATATATATATCTATATATAATATATTTGATTTATGATTATTTGATTATCATATAGTTTTTTAAATTTTTCCATGAGAAACCCTAATGTCTTTTTTTATTTGCAGATTTTGAATGGTAATTTTTTTCTATTTTCAAACAAAAATATTACTTTTTTAAACAGATTAAAAACCTAAAATATTACCATTTTCCTTAAGCATATGAGCTACATATAAATCGCTGTGTATTTACAATAAATTTGAAAAAAAAAAAAAAGAAATTGCATTAAAATAACTCACAATTTGTTGAGGGGCATACATTTTATTGCTTAACGTTGAGAATGATGCCGAATTAAAATATTAAAAAAAAATTAAGAACGGGTAAGATTGAAAATGGGTGGGTTTAATATAGACATGAAACATCTCTGAAACGAAATGAGAAAGTGTTTGTTTAGTAATTATATATAGATAGATAGATACATCTTTTATAATTTAAAAAGCAATTGAATAAAAATATTTAAGCGACAAAAAGTATACTGACTAAATAAAAAAATAGTTGTTTTTATAGTTTATTACTCAAATTATCTAATATATTCCTATAACCCATCAACTACAACAAAAAAATTTAAAAAATTCAAATTTAAAATTAAAAAAAAAAAAAAACGAAACCAAACCAAACTATCATTTTAACTTTTTTCAAACGACTTGATGCACATTTTTCCTATTCGTACATAAAAAAATAAACCACTTTTATTGTGTTTTTGTTTTGAAACAATATCATCAATGTCATTTCAAAAAATTTTTTTTTTTTGATATTTCCAAAAAAATGAATTATGTATTAGGTAACTATAACACTAATTACACTTTCATTTGAAGAAATACTCAAACCAAGAAATTCTCTTGAAAATATAGCAAATTTCGTGATCCACACGTGGATTGGTTTTTCGTTTCATCCCTAAAATACCTTCACCAGCCTTTTTAATTCCAATGTAATTAATTCTACATCTTTCTTAATTACACTATGATTAATTTATCAAATTTATAATGGAGACGGTTTCCTTCGTTCGACCCGAAAACTAATTCCTCTTTCATGCGAAAATTTCTAAATTAGTGCTCTTTCCATTAAAATTGAAAATTTTAGAAAATAAATGAAATTTGTATCTCACAAAACAACCTTCTATCTTCAACAATGTTTAAATTTTTCTAAATCATTTATGACTTCTTATTTATATATTATACTTTCTCTTAATCCTAACTAAAACATCTGTTTTTAAATTATAATTTTATGATTTATCTTATTTTGAATTTTTAAATTATCATATTATATTAGAGAGAATTGACTTTTATATTTATATTTGATTTTTTGTTAATCATAACTAAATCATACATTTTTAGATGTTTTATGTAATAATTATCTTATTATAACTAATTTTTTTAAGCGTGAAATATTACAAATCATCTTATTTTTATTAATTAGTCTTATTTATTGAACCATATTGTTTTTTGTTTTAAAGATTCTGTTGGGAGATAGCAAAACAGAAACTTCATCAAGATTTATAGTAAATGCACTTCTCATTCACTTGTTCCCACTTTCTTTTAACCCTAAAATGCCCTCACTTTTCTTTAACCAAAAATGCCCTTTTGTTGAATGAGAAATTTCGACGAATCACGAGTCGCCACATCATCATTGAAAACCCGAGCCTATTGGAAAAATTATAAGTTTAGATTGTGAGCCTAGTAATTAAAGTCGCGTCGGGGCCTAACCCAATTCAAACCCATGGTGAAATTTTGGGCTAATATTAAAGACTTAAGCTCAAGCTCAGTTTTCGCCCCACCAACATTGGGCCCAAGCCCAACTTTAGCCCAAACCCAATTTTGGACCAGTAAAGTAATTAGGCTCAAGCCCATGTAAGGGCCATGAAAAATCTCTATAAATAGAGGCATTATCTCTCCATTTGGGAGGGGGGTGAGATAGAATTATAGGCAAAAGCTCCTCTGTAAGATCTGAATCTCTAGGAATCTGAAGAACATAACTCCTCCAAATGCTTTGAAGATCAGAAGTCACTAAAGCTCTGAAAACATATCAAAGCTCTAAAGATAAGAAGCACTAAAGCTTTGAAGATCAGAAGAGATAACTAAAGCTCTGAAGACCAGAAGATATATTAAAGCTCTGAAGATTTAAGCTCCCAAACATTCAAGACTCGGCTCTCAAGTGCTGAAGACCGAAGCTTCCCATCAAGCTTCGAAGACTGAAGTTCTCAAATTTTGAAGAACTGAAGAAAGATCTGAACTATTTGAAACTTTGATATAGAAGATTTCAACAAAACCCGTATCTTCACAACCACAAGCTGAAGATTCAATCTCCTCAAACCCAAAAGTCAAGCCCAAGCCCACCTGTGAACTCTATAAATAGGGAAGCTATCCTCATTTGGAGGGATCGGGATTCTAAATTCCAAATAGCAAGAGAATTCTCCCAACAACTCGGAGGACTCCTAAAGCTTACCACACACCTGAAGACTGAAGTCCTTCGGAGATAAAAGCATTCTTTATCCAAGACTTCAACTCCAAGATCATCACGCGTTTCGCTTCTTCAAATGTACGCATTCACTGAAAGAGATCAGAGGATCAAGTACTAGAGATTCGAACCACATCGCATCAAATCAACATCAACATCAACACCAACTCAAAGTTCAACTCTACGAAAAAAGTTTCTTCGGAAGATCATCAAGCCCAAAGGCCGATCATCCCCAAAAGCCGATCATCCAAGAAGATCAATAAGTCCCAAAGGTCGATCACAAAAAGGACCAATAAGCCCAAAGGCCGATCATCCAAGAAGATCAATAAACTCAAAGGCCAATCATCCAATCAACAAGCCCAAAGGCGTCGATCATTGAAGAAGTTCAACAAGCCTAGAGGCCAATCATCCAAAGAAATCATCAAGCCCAAAGGCCGATCATCCAAAAGATCATCAAGCCCAAAGGTCGATCAATCAATAAGCCCAAAGGCCGATCGTCCAGAAGAACATCAAGCCCAAAAGGTCGATCATCCAAGAAGATCAACAAGCCCAAAGATGATCATCAAGTCCAAAGGCCGATCATTCAAGAAGATCAAACCAGCTTAAAGACTATAAATTTATTTTTGAGCAGCATCAAAATATTATGTATTAGAAATTTTATTCACTTTCCACAAACTTAATACATATACAAAGTTGAAGTTCCACGAAATAAATTTTCTCTTGAAATCTCGTATGAACACCCTCATCTAATTTTCAGTTTCACTGTATATATTTACAATGCGAGTTATTTTTTTTTTAAAAAAAGAAATCTTTATTCTAATGAAATTAAATCTAACCATTTACTTTTGATCATTGATAAATTAATATTGATAAATACTTGATTTAGTCAAATTTATATATCACATAAATACCCAATAAACCCCCTAATTAAAATGAATATAATTAATTATATTTCTTAATCTATAGTTTGATATCATATATCCACTATAGTAAGAATTTCTCCTTATTTGATATAAATACATATTTTATCTTATTTCCTCCAAAATAATGTATCTCATACATTTAATAGTCAATTATAGTATCATATATAATTAACCAGTTTCAATAATATCATATACACTCGAAATTCCGTCCCTCACGTCAATATGAACATTTCAATATCCGAACCAAAAATTGATTTTCGACTTTTATCCAAGCTACCTAGGGGACCTTATGGACTTGTGGCTCAAAGCTCCAATAGTTCGTGAATAAATCTGTTAAACTCTTTAGCCACGGGATCCACCATTCGTTAACTGCCATACATTCCACTAAAGACCAAAGTGAACTTTTTTTATCACAATATATTTCTATATCCATCCGAACAACCAATCAGAGGTACGATGACCATTCACAAATGCTCGTGTTAAGTACAGCTGGACAATTTACCATTTTGCCTCTGTATTACATCTAACTCCTTAAGTACCATTGATTCCTCTAATGAACAATACAATACTACTTAGTCCAACTATGTGTGAACACCTCTCGGGCCAGAGAACGAATTGTGTGTGGCACCACATCGTTCAAGTCCTGGAATCAACCCTTATAGGGAGCTATCTATCTACTTGCCCCTTTTTCAGGGAAGGAGTTTATTCCATCTTGTGCAGCTGAGTTCCCTGTTCCTAAATCAGAAGAATCCCTAAAAATAGTAGGTTTGAGTCGGCGACCTGGCCACTCGCACCCAACAAATCAAAGGACCGCCCTCAATGACAGGAGTTCCCAACTCACTTCAGGATTGAGGTTATGTTACCTATGTCGTCCTAGTGAAGTGAAGTCTTTTTCATGAATGGTGTTATATAACGAGACGTTAACACTTCGTGGTTAGGTCTCTTATACAAACTCTTTATATAGGATCTGCCCCCGCTCCATGTCCCTTACACAAATGTTAGGATCGAACCATCTGTGACAAGTTACAAACTTGTGACCATTCCACAAAGCGGGCGCATCCGCTGTGTTACCAAGATAAGCTGTCCCTCTAACTTTATCCATATACTATAGACCATTTTAATTATCACTCAAAGACATGATCCACTTGTATGTCACCAAATACATGCTTAAGTTCATACAGATAAATAGGATTTTATGTTTATTGGTTTGTGGTAAAGCAAATAAAACAAACAAGTGAGCAAAATCATGGTGTGAAGTAAAATATCATATATTAAACATCACAAGCGTTCATACAAAAAATTTTACAAACTATAGAACTAGAACATGAGACTTTAGCGCATCAACCCCAACAAACCCATCTTACATGTTGGTCTACTAGGAGGTGTCAGACCCTCTCCCAAATTACCCTCTCAAAACTAGAAGGGGATATGACCGCGTAGTTACTAGCCCTACTGTAACCGCCTTAGCCCCTCTAATCTAAATGCCAACTAGTTAAACATTAATAATGTATGAATTTGATATGCCTCCTTAAGGTTCTTCAAAAATATTTTATATAACACATGCATGCAACCATGATATAACATTAAGAGATGAAACGTTCACAATGGCCCAAACACTCCAAAAGAGCCTAGGACCCTCTCAAAACATGGGTATACATAAGACAGATCAATACCTAAATCTTCTTATAAGCCGAGTCTTTTAGTGGCAAGCAGTAAGCAGGATCAACCTTGAGGAATCTGACCTGTACCTGAGAAGGGAAAACACAGAAATTCCGTAAGCTAAAAGCCCAGCGAGTGACTATAGAATCGTAAA
This sequence comes from Benincasa hispida, assembly GCF_027475165.1. Classification (NCBI taxonomy): domain Eukaryota; kingdom Viridiplantae; phylum Streptophyta; class Magnoliopsida; order Cucurbitales; family Cucurbitaceae; genus Benincasa; species Benincasa hispida. The sequence continues at coordinate 23,586 of NW_028325477.1, forward strand.
GCAACAAGCATAACATCTCTATACAACATTGTAAATATACCAATGATTAAACTGAAGCAATTGTCTCGAAATGTAGCTTTAAACCATTCGCAGACATCATTAACATTATTATTCCCTAGTTGAGAACGAGCCTAAATGCTCTTGCTCCCAAACTTTTATTATCGGTACCAAAATTGACCCACAGGGCTTTCGTCTCCATCATTCATCATTGTCTACTTCTGCACATGGCCAAACTAAGTACCACATATCTTAGATACTTGCTTATCAGATACTTCAATTTTGTCCTTCAGTATCATGCTACTAAGATATCTTCATATGTCTTTGGTATCAAATTGGCTTAGATACCTTCTCAAATGTCCTTCGGTATCAAATTGGTTGCAGTACCTCTCAATTTCCTTGGTACCAAATTGGTTAGTTAATTTCTGAATTTAAGTTCCTCTGCCTAGTATTTACAAGATATCTGTGCTATTGCCTTTTATTTACAGTAGAACTCATTCTCTCTAGTCTTCCTTTAGGAAGCATATATCAAAATCAGAAACATAGCTTTGTAATGGTTGCACGACATACTTAGCCTGTGTTACACACATATAAGGCCGGGAAACATGCTTAAGTTATTCTCTAAACATTTGTTGCTTGAGGAAGTATAAATTCATCATTAATGTCATTGTGCTTTACTTGATCATAATATGCATGAGTATTGGAAACCTTAAGTTTATTTAGTCACTCACAACTCGTCTAGGCTCTTAATGGTTTATACGCTTTCTCCAGCTCTTCTTGGCCTGATAAGATATAATTCCCGATTAACTACTTAGAATTCTTAGTAAAATACCTCAATTAATTCATTTAAAAGGAACATTCATCAACACAGACAACTTACTAGCGAGATCCCCCCGCAGCAAGGGCAGCGAGATCCTCTAGAGCGATACCAGCGAGATCCTCTAGAGCGAGATCAAACTTTTCTTGGAAAATTTTCATCCTAGCGATACTCACCTTACCAGCAATACTCAGCCCACAATTCCAGCGAGATTTTTCTTGTCTAGAGCGAGATTGGCGAGTCTTCATCCCTAGACTCTCGTTATAACTCCCACGGTGAAACTGGTTGTTTGTTCAATCCCAAGTATTGTCTGCTTATGTACCAATTCTCTATTATAAATTTTAAAATTCATAACTCAAAATCCAGAGCTCTTTTCAAGAGGACTTCCTTCTACAAATTTGCTAGAAATGAGTAACTTCCTTACCTTAAAATTTCTTTAGCTAAAAATTCCTTGTAGTTTGGCCTGGAGCTTCCAATCTTCACCTCAGGCCCTGATTAATCCGAGGTTCTGCCTCTTCTACAAATTCCTCCACTTTTGTTCTTCTCCTCTTGCAATCTTTCACTGACAAGGTAACATTTAAAAAACTAGATTCTCCAGTTTTCAAATGGACTGAATTCACTAAATTTTGCTCTTGTCAATTGCCGAAACCATGCTTTTGAAGTTTCACTTCCTGTTTAATCTTTCTGCCGCATCCTGAGTTCAAAGAGTAGATTGCACGTCACCTCACTCCTAGTGCCTCCAGCAGAATAATGATTGAGTTTTTTTCTTTTAATATATTTTCCTTCCCCTTCTTTCATATCCCTATAAACAAACATGAATTTCTACTTAATAAATATGTATTATAACATTACCTTGGCTAAACATGCCTATCTAGGGAACCAGGGTTTACAGAAGGTCTCACTTCAAACTTCAAAATGGGGAACCATCATACTTTTAAAGAACTTGTCTTCTAGGTCAAATCTTTTTCCTTAATTACAATTTTCTATTTGTTCTTGATTTCGTTAATTTCCTGCATAACTATGCTACTCTAATATGTTTTTCAATTTTCATAGAGAAATTTATCAAAAATAGTCTCTCATCAAGTTTTTCACTTTTCAAAACTGATATGCTTTTTGACAACTCAAAACTAATTTTTCTCGGTACATCTTGTTCGAGATCGACTACCAAATTTTATTTAAAAATATACATTTTTCTATCTTTATCGATTGTTTTTGCTTCTGCCAAGTTTCTAACAAATTTTTTCAAATATTATATTATCACCAAAATTTATCTAAAATCTTACCTAATTTTTCAAATCTTTCACCCAAAATCAATTTTGCAAAAAAGAAAAAAGAAAGAAAAGAATCCCAGTTATCTCGAGCCAGATTAAAGCTTCTATATATTGGATTTTCTTATGAAATATCAAGTAGATTAATATCGAGACTATTTTCTCAAATCTTACCCAATTTTTTTCACAAATTTGATCTTTCTAAAATTTAAAAATCACAGTGAACCTGATATCCACTGGAAAATCATAATTAGTAATTCACTTTGAAAATTTAGAAATTTGAAATTCATATAATTGTGGAAAGCATAAATTAGGCTAAAGATTTCAAAAATTAGTGTAAAAATTTAATATATGATTTGATAAAGATAGTCAAATTGTTGGAAAAATTAGTAAGATTTGATAATTTTTGAAAGATTATTTAATATTTTAAAAAAAATGGGTTTAGAATCTCGGTATTAATATTGGCGATATTTCACAAGAAAACAAAATATAATCGCTAATGTATAAAAAGTTGATTAAGTAAATCTTAGTGGTCTAAATCCTCGGGATACATGTATCTAGAAAAACTATTGTAATGAATTTCAAAAAAGATGTACTAATTTTGAAAACTGAAAAACCTTAGGAAACTATTTTTGACAATTTTCCTCCTTATATACATAGTATCATTAATTAATATTTTCCTAATTAAATAAACTATTTGACATCCTCTTCACAGCTTATACCTTTTCAATTTTTCAAAATCTACCCAAACTTAAACTATCCTTAAAATATAATAACTTTTCTTTGTAATTTTAAATTTTAAGTAATCGATTAGAATGATTATTTTATTTGTTACCGATTAACTTTTTAAATATTAAGAAAAAAGATTTTATTTTTTCAAAACTTATCAATATGGTATACTTTTTTTTTTTTTTAATTTGATGCATTCCACTCGTGAAAATTATAAAATAGATTTGATTAAGTGAGAAATAGATAGATATATAAAATAATCTTATTTAAAGTATTAAATTGAAACTAAATATTCATGAAATCTCTTTACAATGTTTGGAAAATCTAAAAGCTAATAGGCTATTGCTTTTAAAAATAGACAGAAATTAACATGTTTCTAAAAGTGATTTTAACATATTTAATCAAATCTGTTTTTCTCTCAAATGTAAAAAATGATAAAAAATTTTGTGGTTTTCAATTCCATCCTGAAAGTAATCCCAAACGCACGCTAAGTGGGGTTAAATGCATGATTCTCTTGATTTGATTTAAGCCTAGGATTGAAAATTAACAATTGAATGAGCTATCTAGCTTGAATTGGAAACCTTGGTTAAGATTTTTTTCAATCTTACATGTTTTATCTTTCATTTACTTTCTTATTTAGTCAATCTAAACTTCCCTATATTTATTTGCGAGCGCTTATTTTGTAAAGTTACCTTAAAAGATTCAGTTTAGCTTCTTATTATTCGAATCCACTTAAAACTAATAATAAGTATATTTTTGCTCATGCAAGTATTTTAGTTGTATATCAATTTTATAAATTTCATTTTGATTAAGGTCTCAACAACCATGCCCTCACACCAAATACCGAATCTTAACCTACAATTTCTTAAGAAAAAAAATTATTTATTTATTTTATTTTCTATAAACTTAGGCTTAATTAGAAGTTTCAATAATATCCCAAAAAAGTAGAGAAAAAAAAAAAAGAAAAAAAAAGACAAAGTAATATTTTTTAGTACTAAATTTCAAATAAAAATCAAAATTACTAGGCCCTATTTGGTAAACCAATTTTCAATTTTTGATTTTTTTTTTAAAAAATTAAACCTATTTTCTCTCATTTTCGTAGAATGGTTTGCAACTTTTTTTAAGTACAATAGTTGGTATTCTTAGCAAAAAAAATTAAAAAAAAAAAAAAAAATTATTAAAACAATTTTTTAGTCTTCAAATTTGGCTTGGTTTCTAAAAAGATGACTAGATAAGTAGATAACAAGTCAACAAATTTAAAGGTAGAAGAGATGTTTGTAGGCTTAATTTCCAAAAACTAAAAATAAAAAAACCAATTGTTGTACCAAACAGGGCCTAAAAGTACTAAAAGTACTGTTTGATAATATATATACTACTTACCAATTATATAACTTAATTACAACTATTTCTAACTTTGAGAAACTTTAATCTTTCATTTAATTACCATAATTAATCTTCCATATGCATTGTCATGTTATAAATTGGTCGAATTGAGCAATTGCGAGGGCATTGGTTGAGTTTCGTATATATTGGGGTTTAAAAAAGAAAATCTTTTATATAAGATATAGCATTTTAATTATAGGCAGCTAAAATAAGAATAATGCTTTATTATAAAAATTCATAATAAAGTAAAAAACCACCATATAAAAATATTTAAACAATACAATGCAATTATAAAAAAACGATGGATGAGCCAATGTGCCATGAACTTGTAAGTCTTTTGTGTCAAATGGACTCCATCCCAACTAATATGTTCATTAGGATTTGGCAAACTTGTACTCCAGGTAGACCACACATTTGCATGAGGTTAAAGTTGTAATCTCCTCCAATCCACAACATGATTTTTGCAAAGAACCTTCATCAAATCCTAGAAGCATTAAAAATTTGAGAAATGTTTTTATTCTTTTGTATGTAATAAGATGATATAAGAGTAAGGAGAAAAAAATTACCTAGAACAAAAGCATGACGAATAATCCATAAAAATGCATTGTAATAGTCACCATATACGATAATAGTATGTGGATTCTCTTTTTTTAGTACTTCAATAGTTTGCTTGATTTGAACATTATGATAGCTTGCCAAACATCAAATCCTTTAAACAATGGTTCATCGTAAGCAGATGTGTCATTGGTTTGGAATCCACCAGTGAGATAGACGGGGAAGCAACCATTGGAAAGTTTCCAGGGAACAATAACTCCGAGTAGCACCATAGCTTATAAATTTCTACAAATGTATTACAAACAAAGAAACGTAAGTAAATAAACTTCTCATTCATATGTAACCCAAAAAAAATATGATCTATTCTAGACAAAAATTTACCTCAAAACAGCAGTCTTTATGGTTTGAAACAACATTTGGCACCATGTCTTTTGCCTCTTGTATAGTTTTGCCTTGAAATAGTGCGTAGTTATAGCTCATGCCACCGATCTCACCCACCAAGAACAATGCACTCCTTAATTTCTCATTGCAATCTACACAACATATAAAATATGCAATTGTCAATATCAAAATGTAAAATGTAGAAAATACTAAAAAACAATGAGTGTATGTATGAAACTAAAGTACAAGGGTATTAATTACTCATGATTGTGACAAAACAGAGTTAAATGAGAGAACATCCAATCAAGTTGATGTTCGAGAGAAGAGTTAGTCACTGGAGATAAAATTTTCTTCATAGAAAGATAATCAGAAGAAAAGCTGTAGAACCCGGCCACTGACAAAGTTGACTCCTGATTCATCAAAGCATCTTTATTCAAATAAGGACTCACCAAAGGAAGTCCAGCATTTAAAGCTACAGATAGATTTGACCATTAGATATTGTTACTATTAGATGTGAATTTCTTGGAGTTATAGAATGAAATTAGTGAAAGAAAAATTAGAATGTATAAGTTAAAAAAATAATTGTTACCAAAAAATCAAGCATCAGTAGACCGTTGGAGCATCGACCGGTGGATTGTTGAAGAATGATTGACCATAAGGAGATGAGAAAATGGAGTGTTAGGATTTTCGCGAATGAGATTTCCAGTGTCGGGAGATTGAATCACCAAGTTCGGAATATAGCGTCGAACATGCAAGCTTTCATGGATGACTTGGATGAACCTACAAAAACAAGAAGGAAGAAGAAAAAAATGGAGAGGGAAATTTTGGTTGAAACCGCCATCAGTGAAAGCTTTGTGTGTGTGTAGTTATGGGAAGTGTGGTGAGGGTGAAACAATTCAGTGATTATTTATAGGTTCAGTTTTTCTTCCCAATGCTTTTGGGATTTTGATTTCAGATTTGTTTCCTAATCCTTCAGGATGTGATGGAATTCCAAATTTCCTTATATTTATTTATTAAAAAAGTTAAAAAGATAGTGTGTTTTTTTAAAAAATAAAATTTAAAGCTTATTCATAGATATTATTAATATTATCTAAATTATAAAACTAAAATGATTAATGCCTTGAATTTATCTATATGAGTTTATAACTTAAGCTTGTTAACACTATTTTTTAGAAGATTACTTTTTACATCATTTTCGATCCGGTTTTCATTTAATAGATTATAAAATCTTTATTCCAATGTAGTAATAAATCTAATATTTTACTTTTGATCATTGATAAATTAGAGATAGATCACTCAATTTAGTCAAATTATATTTGTGTAGACATATTTTGTTAAACAAAATAAACTAAACTTTTTGTAGATTTAAATACATTGAATTCTTCTTTTTAATGTATTATCATTGAACATAGGAGTGGATAAAAATAAAATTCAAAACTCAATACTTTTTAGATATATACCAAAAGAATAACAAATTTCAAAAGAAAAGCAATTTACATTAAAGGAAAATTAAATATGAAACTAAAATTATCTTTTTAAGAGAAGATAATGACGAAGCTAATGTTTATATTATTTCAATTCGAAAGTAATAAATTAGTTGTAATAAAACTTATTGTTTTTCCATCCCTAAAAAAATTTGAAAATTCAAAAACTTTAATTTTTGAAAAACGGACTTAGAAGAAATTGGACTTATAAATAACTTTGTGGCCATTATTTTCTTATAAATTTTTATCTATTCTTTTAAAAATTGTGACATATCCTATTATTTTTTTTAAATAAATTTTGTAATAATTATATGTTAGTTATTGAAATTATACATATATATCTATATTATATAATATATAAATATATTTTTTGATTTAGATTATTGATTATCATATTAGTTTAAATTTTAAATTTTTCTTGAGAAACCCTAATGTCTTATTTTATTTGAAGTTTTGGAATGGTATTTTTCTATTTTCAACACAAAAATATTACTTTTTTATAAAGATTAAAAAACCTAAAATATTACCATTTTCCTTAAGCATATGAGCTACATATAAATCGCTGTGTATTTACAATAAAAATCTGAAAAAAAAAAAAAAGAAATTGCATTAAAAACTCAATTTGTAGAGGGGCATTACATTTATTGCTTAACGTTGAGAATGATGCCGAATTAAAATATATAAAAAAAAAATGAAGAACGGAAGATTGAAAATGGGTGGGTTTAATATAGACAGGAAACGAATGATAAATTATATTTTAATTAGTATGCCTATAAGAATAATAGGATACATCTTTAAATTTAAAAGCAATTTTGAATAAAAATATTTAAGCGACAAAAAGTATAATGACTAAATAGAAAATAAGTTGTTTTTAAAAACGTTTTATTACTCAAATTATCTAATATATTCCTATAACCCTCAACTACAATAAAAAATTTAAAAAATTCAAATTTAAAAATTAAAAAAAAAAAACGAAACCAAACCAAACTATCATGTTAACTTTATTCAAAACGACTTGATGCACATTTTTCCTATTCGTACATAAAAAAAATAAACCTTTTTATTGTGTTTTTGTTTTGAAAAATATATCAATGTCACATTTTGGAAAATATTTTTTTTTTTGATATTTTCCAAAAAAAGAATTTATGTATTAGGTATATAACACTATAAACACTTTCATTTGAAGAAATAACAAACCAAGTAATTCTCTTGAAATATAGCAAATTTCGTGATCCACACGTGGATTGGTTTTTCGTTAATCCTAAAATACCTTCACCAAGACCTTTTTAATTCCAATGTAATTAATTCTACATCTTTCTTAATTCACTATGATTAATTTATCAAATTTATAATGGAGACGGTTTCCTTCGAGATTCCACCGGAAAAACTATAAGTGCCTCTTTCCATGCGGAAAATTTTTGACAATAAATTTAGTGATTTAATTTGAAAATAAATGAAATTTGTATCTCAACAACCTTCTATCTTCAACAAATGTTTTAAATTTTTCTAAATCATTTATGACTTCTTATATTATATTATACTTTTTCTTAATCCGAACTAAATCATCTGTTTTTAAAAAATTTTTATGATTATCTTATTTTGAATTTTCAAATATCATGCTATTCATATTTAGATTTTCCTAATTGACTTTTATTATATTAGATTGTTTTGTTAATATCATAACTAAAATCATACATTTTTAGATTGTTTTTATGTAATATTATCTTTATTATAATTTTTTTAAGCGTGAAATATTAGAAATCATCTTATTTTTATTAATTAGTCGTATTTATGAACCATATTGTTTTTTGTTTTACAGATTGTTGGGGAGAATAGCAAAACAGAAACTTCATCAAATTTTATTGTAAATGCACTCTCAATTCACTCGCTTGTTCCACTTTTCTTTAACCCTAAAGCCCTAAAATGCCTCACTTTCTTAAACTCCAAAAAAATGCCCTTTGTTGAATGAGAATTTCGACGAATCACGAGTCGCCACATCATCATGGAAAACCCAGCCTATTGAAAAAATTATAAGTTTGATTGAGCCTAGTAATTAAAGTCGCTCGGGTCTAACCCAATTCAAACCCATGTGAAATTTGGGCTAAAATTAAAGATTAAGCTCAAGCTCAGTATTTCGGCCCACCACAAATGGGCCCTCAAGCCCAACTTTTAGCCCAAAACCCAATTTTGACCAGTAAATAAGCGCGACAGCTCAAGCCATGCGAAGGGCCGAAAGCTCTATAAATAGAGGCATTATCTCTCTCATTTGGGAGGGGGTGAGAAGGAATTATAGGCAAAAGCTCTCTGAAGATCTGAATACTCTAGGATCTGAAGAAACATAACTCCTCCAAAGCTTTGAAGATCAGAAGTCACTAAAGCTCTGAAAACATATCAAGCTCTAAAGATAAAATCACTAAGCTTTGAAGATCAGAAGAGATGTTCACTAAATCTCTGAAGACCAGAGATATATTAAAGCTCTGAAGATTTAAGCTCCCAAATATTCAAGACTCGGGACTCTCAGTGCTGAAGACCGAAGCTTCTCAAGCTTCGAAGAACTGAAGTTCACAAATTTGAAGAACTGAAGATCTGAACTTATTTGAAACTTTGAATATTAGAAGAACACGAATAACACCGTATCTTCACAACCTACAAGCTGAAGATTCAATTCTCCTCAAACCTCACAAGTCAAGCCCAAGCCCACCTGGAACTCTTAAATAGGGAAGCTATCCTCATTTGGAGGGTTCGGGATCGGGAATTCTAAATTCCAAAGAGCTCATGAGAGAATTCCCAAACAACTCGGAGGACTCCTAAAGCTTACCACACCTGAAGACTGAAAGTCCTTCGGAGATAAAAGCTTTCTTCCAAGACTTCAACTCCAAGATCATCACGCGTTTCGCTTCTTCAAATCAAGTGTAAGCATTCACTGAAAGAGAATCAGAGGATCAAGTATTAGAGATCGAACCACATCGCATCAAATTCACAACAAACATCAACACCAACTCAAGTTCAACTCTACGAAAAAAGTTTCTTCGGAAGATCATCGCCCAAGCCTAAGATCACAACAAGCCCAAAGGCCGATCATCCAAGAAGATCAATAAGTCAAGGTCGATCATCAAAAAGACCAATAAGCCTAAAGGCCCGATCATCCAAGAAGATCAATAAACTCAAAGGCCAACATCATCCAATCAACAACCCAAAGGTCGATCATTGAAAGAAGTTCAACAATCCCTAAGGCCAATATCCATTGAAATGTCATGCTCAAGCCCAAAAGGCCGATCATCCAAGAAGATCATCAAGCCCCAAGGTCGATCTCGATCAATCAAAAGCCCAAAGGCCGATCGTCCAGAGATCCGAAAAGATCATCAAGCCCAAAGGTCGATCATCCCAAGAAGATCAACAAGCCCAAAGGTTGATCATCAAGTCCAAAGGCCGATCATTCCAAGAAGATCAACCAGCTTAAAGACTATAATTTTATTTTGAGCGCATCAAAATATTATGTATATTAGAAATTGTATTCACTTTCCACAAACTTAATACAAATACAAAGTTGAAGTTCCACGGAAATAACTTTCTCTTGAAATCTCGTTCAACACCCTCATCTAATTTTCATTTCACTGTATATATTTACAATGCGAGTTATTTATTTTTTTAAAAAAAGAAATCTTTAATCTAATGAATTAAATCTAAACATTTACTTTGATCATTGATAAATTAATAGATATACTTGATTTTAGTCAAAATTATATATCACATAATACCCAATTAATTAATAAATGATATAATTTATTATATTCATATCTATAGTTTGATATCATATATCTACTATAGTAATTTCTCCTCTACTTGATATAAATCATATTTATATCTAATTTCCTCCAAAAATAATGTATCTCATACATTTAGTCAATTATATCATATATAATTAACCAGTTCAATTATATCATATATAATCGAACTCCTCTTGTCAATTTGAACATTTCAAACTAACCAAAAATTGATTTCGACTTTATCCAAGCTACCAGGGGACCTTATGGACTTGTGGCGCTCGAAGCTCCAACGGAATAGACTTGACTAAACTCTTTAGCCACGAGATCCACCATCCGTTAACTGCAGACATTCCACTAAAGACCAACAGCTGAACTCTTTTTACCACAGATATATTTCTATGTCCATTGATATAACCAATCATGAGTACGATGACCCTTCACAAGATGCTCGTAAGTACAGCTGGACAATTTACCGTTTTGCCCCTGTAGTTACATCTCACTCCTTAAGTACCACTGATTCCTCTAATGAACAATACAACATAGTCCAACTATGTGTGAACACCTCTCGGGCCAAGAGAAAGTGTGTGGCCCACATCGTTCAAGCCTGGAATCAACCCTTAAGGGAGCTATCTATCTACTTACCCTGCTTCAGGGAAGGAGTGAATTCCATCTTGTGTAGCTGAGTTCCCAGCTCCCAAATCAGACGAATCCCCAAAATGGTAGGTTTGAGTCGGCGACCTGGCCACTCGCACCCATACAAATCAAAGGACCGCCTCAATGGCAGGAGTTCCCAACTCACTCAGGATTGAGGTATGTTCCTATGGTCATCCTAGTGAAGTGAAGTCTCTGTCATGAACGGTGTTATATAACGAGACGTTAACACTTTCGTGGTCAGGTCTTATACAAACTCTTTGTATAGGATCCCCGCTCGCATGTCCCTTACACGAATGATCAGGATCAACCATCTGTGACAAGTACAACACTTGTGACCATTCCACAAAGCGGGCCGCATCCGCATGTTACCAGGATAAGGTTTCCCTCCTATATCCATATACTATAGACCATTTTTATCACTCAAGACATGATCCACTTGTATGTCACCACATACATGCTTAAGTTACATACAGATAACCAGGGATTTTTGTTTATTGGTTTGTGGTAAAGCAAATAAAACAAAACTGAGCAAAATCAAGATGTGAAGTAAAATATCATATATTATACATCACAAGCGTTCATACAAATTGTTTACAAACTACAGAACACGAGACTTTAGGCATCAACCCAACAAACCCAATAAAACCACTTACATGTTGGTCTACTAGGAAGGTGTCAGACCCTCTCCCATATTACCCTCTCAAACTAGAAGGGGATATGACCGCGGTAAGTTACTAGCCTACTGTAACGCCTTAGCCCTCTAATCTAAATGCCAACCTGTTAAACATTTAATAATGTATGAATACATCATGCCTCCTTAAGGTTCTACAAAAAATTTATAACAACTCATGCATGCAACCATGATATAACAGCTAAGAGTGAAACGTTCACAGATGGCCCAACAACCAATAGAGCCCTAGTCCCTCTCAAAACCTGTGTTACATAGACAGATCAATACCTAAATCTTCTTAATAAGCGAGTGTTTTAGTGGCAAGCAAGAAGCAGGATCAACCTTGAGAATCTGACCCTGTAAATGAGAAGGGAAAACACAGAAAATTCGTAAGCTAAAAATACCCAGCGAGTGACTATAGAATCGTAAAGCAACAAGCAGAACATCACTATAAAACATTGTAAATACCAATGAATGTAAACTAAGCAATTGTCTCGAAATGTAGCTTTAAAAAACCATACTCAGACATCATTAAACATTATTATTCCCTAGTTAGGGTACGAGCCTAAATGCTCTAGCTCCCAAACTTTTATTTATCGGCCTCAAAAGACCCATACTTCGGTCTCCTATTCATCTCTCATTCATCATTGTCTACGTGCACATGGCCATACTCGAAGTACCATCATATCTTAGATACTTCTGCTCAGATACCTGTCAATTTTGTCCTGCAGTATCATGCTACTAGATATCTCTCATATGTCCTTTGGTTCAAATTGGCTAGATACCTTCTCAAATGTCCTTCGTATCAAATTGGTCAGGTACCTTCTCAAATTTCCTTTGGTACCAAATTGGTTAGATAATTTCTTAAATTAATTCCTATGCCTAGTATTTACACAAGAACTGTTCTATTGCCATTTTATTTACATAGGAACTCATTCTCATAGAGTCTTCTTTAGGAAGCATATATCAAAATCATAAACATAGCTTTTGAAGGTTGCACGACATACCTTAGCCTGTGTGACATGTGTTACACACATACAATTAAGCCGGGAAACATGCGTTCAAGTTATTCTCTAGCCATTTGTTGCTTGAGGAAACAGTATAAATTCATCATTTCATGTCATTGTGCTTTTTGATCATATATGCATGAGTATTGGAAACCTTAAGTTTATTTAGTCACTCACAGTTCGTCAGGCTCTAATGGTTTATACGCTTTCTCCAGCTCTTCTTGGCCTGATAAGATATAATTCCCGTTAAACTACTTAGAATTCTTAGTAAAATACCTCAATTAATTCATTTATTAAAAGAACATTCTTCAACACAGACAACTTTACTAGCGAGATACCCACGAGCAAGGTCAGCGAGATCCGCTCTAGAGCGATACCAAGCGAGATCCTCTAGAGCGAGATCAAACTTTTTTGGAAAATTTTTCATCCTAGCGATACTCACCTTACCAGCAATACTCAGCCCAATTCCTAGCGAGATTTTCTCTCCTAGAGCGAGATTGGCGAAAGATCTTCATCCCTATATCTCGTTATAACCTCCCCACGGTGAACTGGTTGTTTGTTCATCCACAAGTAGTTGTCTGCTTATGTACCAATTCTCTATTATAAATTTTAAAATTCAATAACTCAAAAAATCCAGTGATCTTTTCAAAGACTTCCTTCTACAACTTTGTAGAATTGAGTAACACTTCCTTACCCTAAAAATTTTAGCTAAAAAGTCCCCCCCCCCCCCCCCCCCCCCCCTTGTAGTTTGGCCTGGAGCTTCAATCTCACCTCAGGCCCTGATTAATCGAGGTTCTGCCTCTTCTACAAATTCTCCACTTTGTTCTTCTCCTCTTGCAATCTTTCACTGACAAGGTAACATTAAAAACTAGATTATCCCAGTTTTCAAAGGGCACTGAATTCACTAAATTTGCTCTTGTCAATTGCCGAAACCATGCTTTTGAAGTTTCACTTCCTGTTTAATCTTTCTGCCGCATCCATCCTGAGTTCAAAGAGTAGATTGCCACGTCACCTCACTCCTAGTGCCCAGCCAGGACTAATGATTGAGTTTTTTTCATTTAATATATTTTCCTTCCTTCTTTCATAATCCCTATAAACAAACATGAATTTTTACTTAATAAATATGTATTATAACATTCCTTTGGCTAAACATGCTTATCTAGGGAACCAGGGTTTACATAAGGTCTACTTCAAACTTCAAAATGGGGAACCATCATACTTTTTAAAGAACTTGTCTTCTAGGTCAAATCTTTTTCCTTAATTACAATTCTTCTATTTGTTCTTGATTTCGTTAATTTCCTGCATAACTATATGCTACTCGAAATATGTTTTTCAATTTTCATAGTGAAATTATCAAAAATAGTCTCTCATCAAGCTTTTCACTTTCAAAACTGATATGCTTTTTGACAACTCAAAACTAAATTTTCTCGGTACATCTTGTTCGAGATTTTGACTCGCACCAAAATTTGTCTATTTAAAAATATACATTTTTCTATCTTATCGATTGTTTTGGCTTCTGCAGTTTCTAACAAATTTTTCAAATTATATTATCACCAAATTTATATAAAATCTTACCTAATTTTTCAAATCTTTCACCAAAATCAAAATTTTGCAAAAAAGAAAAAAAGAAATATAAAGAATCCCAGTTATCTCGAGCCAGATTAAAGCTTCTTCTATATATTTGGATTTTCTTGATGAAATATCAAGTAGATTAATATCGAGACTATGGTTTTCTCAAATCTTACCCATTTTTCACAAAATTTGATCTTTTCTAAAATTTAAAAATCACAGTGAACCTGATATCCACTTGGAAAATCATAATTAGTAAATTCACTTGAAAATTTAGAAATTTGAAAATTCATATAATTGTGGAAAGCATAAATTAGGCTAAAGATTTCAAAAATTATGTAAAAATTTAATATATGATTTGATAAAGATAGTCAAATTGTTGGAAAAATTAGGTAAGATTTGGCATAATTTTTAGAAAGATTATTTAATATTTAAAAAAATGGGTAGAATCTCGGTATTAATATTGGCCGATATTTCACCAAGAAAACAAAATATAATCGCTAATGTATAAAAAGTTGATTTAAGTAAATCTTAGTGGTCTATCTCGGGATACATGTATCTAGAAAAACTATTGTAATGAATTTTCAAAAAAGATACTAATTTTGAAAACTGAAAAACTTAGGAAACTATTTTTGACAATTTTCCCTCTCCTATATACATATTATCATTAATATTTCACAATTCCTAATTAAAGAAATTTTGAACATCCTCTCTCACAGCTTTACCTTTTCAATTCTTTCAAAAACCCAAACTTAAACTATCCTTATAAATAACTTTTCTTTTGTAATTTTAAATTTTAAGTAATCGCTTAGAATGATATATTTTATTTGTTACCGATTAACTTTTAAATATTAAGGAAAAAAGATTTATTTTTTCAAATTATCAATATGGTATACTTTTTTTTTTTTTTTTTAATTTGATGCATTCCACTCGTGAAAATTAGAAAATAGATTTGATTAAGTGAGAAATAGATAGATATATAAAATAATCTTATTTTAAAGTATTAAATTGAAACTAAATATTCATGAAATCTCTTACAATGTTTGGAAAATCTAAAAGCTAATAGGCTATTGCTTTTAAAATAGACATGAAATTAACATGTTTCTAAAAGTGATTTTAACATATTTAATCAAATCTGTTTTACCAAATGTAAAAAATGTTAAAAAAATTTTGTGGTCAATTCCATCCGTGAAAGTAATCCCAAACGCACGCTAAGTGGGGTTAAATGCATGATTAATTGATTTGATTTAAGCCTAAGATTGAAATTAACAATTGAATGAGTCTATCTAGCTTGAATTGGAAACCTTGGTAAGATTTTGTTTCAATCTTAACATGTTTTATCTTTCATTTACTTTTCTTATTTAGTCAATCTAAACTTCCCTTATTTTATTTATTTATTTTGTAAATTTACCTTAAAAGAATTCAGTTTAGCTTCTTATTATTCGACTTAATCCACTAATAAGTAATAAGTATATTGTTGCTCATGCAAGTATTTAGTTGTATATCAATTTTATAAATTTCATTTGATTAAGGGTCTCAACAACCATGCCCTCACCAAATACCGAATTCTTAACCAATTTCTTAAGAAAAAAAATTATTTATTTATTTTAGTTTTCTATAAACTTAGGCTTAATTAGATTTCAATAATATCCCAAAAAAGTAGAGAAAAAAAAAAAGACAAAGTAATATTTTTTAGTACTAAATTTCAAATAAAAATCAAAATTACTAAGGCCCTGTTTGGTAACCAATTTCAATTTTTGATTTTTTTTTAAAAAAATTAAACCTATTTTCTCTCATTTTCGTAGAATGGTTTGCAACTTTTTTAAGTACAATAGTTGGATTCTTAGCAAAAAAAAATTAAAAAAAAAAAAAAATTATTTAAAACAATTTTTTAGTCTTCAAAATTTGGCTTGGTTTCTAAAAAGATGACTAGATAGTAGATAACAAGTCAACAAATTTAAAGGTAGAAGAGATGTTTGTAGGCTTAATTTCCAAAAACTAAAAATAAAAAAACCAAATTGTTACCAAACAGGGCCTAAAAGTACTAAAAGTACTGTTTGATAATTATATACTACTTACCAATTATATAACTTAATTACAACTATTATTCTAACTTTGAGAAACTTTAATCTTTCATTTAATTACCATAATTAATCTTCCATATGCATTGTCATGTTATAAATTGGTCGAATTGAGCAATTGCGAGGACATTGGTTGAGTTTCGTATATATTGGGTTAAAAAAGAAAATTAATATAAGATATAGCATTTTAATTATAGGAAGCTAAAAAGAATATGAATGCTTTATTAATAAAATTTCATAATAAAGTAAAAAACCACCATAAAAAAATATTTAAACAATACAATGCAATTTTGGAAAAATGTCATGGATGAGCCAATGTGCATGAACTTGTAAGTCTTTTGTGTCAAATGGATACTCCATCCCAACTAATATGTTCATTAGGATTTGGGACAAACTTGTACTCCAGTAGACCACACATTTGCATGAGGTTGCAAAGTTGTAATCTCCTCCAATCCCACAACATGATTTTTGTCAAAGAACCCATCATCAAATCCTAGAAGCATTAAAAATTTGAGAAATGTTTTAATCTTTTGTATGTTAAGAATATGATATAAGTGTAAGGGAGAAAAAAATTACCTAGAACAAAAGCATGACGAATAATCCATAAAAATGCAAATTGTAATAGTCACCATATACGATAATAGTATGTGGATTCTCTTTTTTTAGTACTTCAATAGTTTGCTTGATTTGATCATTATGATAGCTTGCCAAACTATTCAAATCCTTTAAACAATGGAGTTCATCGTAAGCAGATGTTTCATTGGTTTGGAATCCAGTGAGATAGACGGGGAAGCATCCAATTGGAAGTTTCCAGGAACAATAACTCGAGTAGCACCATAGCTTATAACTTTCTACAAATATTACAAACAAAAGAAACGTAAGTAAAATAAACTTCTCATTCATATGATAACCAAAAAAAATTTGATCTTATAGATGAAAAATTTACCTCAACAGCAGATCTTTATGGTTGTTGAACAACATTTGGCACCATGTCTTTTGCCTCTTGTATAGTTTTGCCTTGAAATAGTGCGTAGTTATAGTCATTGCCACCGATCTCACCCACCTCAAGAACAATGCACTCCTTAATTTCTCATTTGCAATCTACACAACATATAAATATGAAATTGTCAATAACAAAATGTAAAAATGTAGTAAAATACTAAAAAACATGAGTGTATGTATAAAACTAAAGTACAAGGGTAATTAATTACCTCTTTGATTGTGACAAACAGAGTTGAAATGAGAGAACTATCCAATCAAGTTGCATGATCGAGAGAAGAGTTAGTCACTGGAGATAAAAAGTTTCTTCATAGAAAGATAATCAGAAGGCCAAGCTGTAGAACCGGCCACTGCAAAGTTGACTCCATGATTCATCAAAGCATCTTTATTCAAATAAGGACTCACCAAAGGAAGTCAGCATTTAAAAGCTACAGATATCGATTTGACCATTAGATATTGTTACTATTAGATGTGAATTATCTTGGAGTTATAGAATGAATTAGTGAATGAAAAATTAGAATGTATAAGTTTCAAAATAATTGTTACCAAAGTTGAAAAATCAAGCATCAGTAGACCGTTGGAGCATCGACCGGTGGGATTGTTGAAGAATGATTTTGACCATAAGGAAGATGAGAAAATGGAGTGTTAGGGATTTTCGCGAATGAGATTTCCAGTGTCGGAGATTGAATCACAAGTTGGTATATAGCGTCGAACATGCAAGCTTTCAGTGGATGAGCTTTGGATGAACCAAAACAAGAAGAAGAAGAAAGAAAAGACGAGGGAAATTTTGGTTGAAACCGCCATCAGTGAAAGCTTTGTGTGTGAGAAGTTAGGGAAGTGGTGAAGGGTGAATTTCAATTTAGTGAATATTTATAGGTTCAGTTTTTCTTCCCAATGCTTTTTGGATTTTGATTTCAGATTTGTTTCCTAATCCTTCAAGGATGTGAAGGAATTTCCAAAATTTCCCTATATTTATTATAAAAAGTTAAAAAGATAGTGTGTTTTTTTAAATAAAATTTAATTTTAAAGCTTATTCATAGATATTATTCTAAATTATAAAATACTAAAATGATTAATGCTTGAATTTATCTATATGAGTTTTATAACTTTAGTTTGTTAACAATATTTTTTTAGAAGAAGATATCTTTTTATCATTTTCTCGATCCGGTTTTATTTTAATAGATTATAAAATCTTTATTCCAATGTAATTAAATCTAATATTTTACTTTTACGGGTTGATCATTGATAAATTAATAGATCTACTCAATTTAGTCAAATTATATTTGTGTAGACATATTTGTTAAACAAAATAAACTAAACTTTTGTAGATATAAATTCATTTGAATTTTTTTTTTATGTATTATCATTGAACATAGGAGATGGATAAAATAAAATACAAAACTCAATATCTTTTTTGATATTACCAACAGAATAACAAATTTCAAAAGAAAAAGCATTTACATTAAAGGCTCTCTAATTAAATATGAAACAAAATAATTATCTTTTTAAGATAAGATAATGACGAAGCATAATGTTATATTATTTCAAAGTTAATAAATTAGTTGTAATAAAATCTCGATTCGCGGTTTTCCAAACCCTAAAAAGAATTTGAAAATTCAAAACTTTAATTTTTGAAAACGGTCTTAGAAGAAATTGGACTTATAAATAACTTTGTGGCCATTATTTTCTTATAATTTTTATTATATTCTTTTAAAAATTTGTGAATATCTATTTATTTTTTTTAAATAAATTTTGTAATAATTATATGTTAGTTAATGATATATACATATATATATATATATATCTATATATAATATATTTGATTTATGATTATTTGATTATCATATAGTTTTTTAAATTTTTCCATGAGAAACCCTAATGTCTTTTTTTATTTGCAGATTTTGAATGGTAATTTTTTTCTATTTTCAAACAAAAATATTACTTTTTTAAACAGATTAAAAACCTAAAATATTACCATTTTCCTTAAGCATATGAGCTACATATAAATCGCTGTGTATTTACAATAAATTTGAAAAAAAAAAAAAAGAAATTGCATTAAAATAACTCACAATTTGTTGAGGGGCATACATTTTATTGCTTAACGTTGAGAATGATGCCGAATTAAAATATTAAAAAAAAATTAAGAACGGGTAAGATTGAAAATGGGTGGGTTTAATATAGACATGAAACATCTCTGAAACGAAATGAGAAAGTGTTTGTTTAGTAATTATATATAGATAGATAGATACATCTTTTATAATTTAAAAAGCAATTGAATAAAAATATTTAAGCGACAAAAAGTATACTGACTAAATAAAAAAATAGTTGTTTTTATAGTTTATTACTCAAATTATCTAATATATTCCTATAACCCATCAACTACAACAAAAAAATTTAAAAAATTCAAATTTAAAATTAAAAAAAAAAAAAAACGAAACCAAACCAAACTATCATTTTAACTTTTTTCAAACGACTTGATGCACATTTTTCCTATTCGTACATAAAAAAATAAACCACTTTTATTGTGTTTTTGTTTTGAAACAATATCATCAATGTCATTTCAAAAAATTTTTTTTTTTTGATATTTCCAAAAAAATGAATTATGTATTAGGTAACTATAACACTAATTACACTTTCATTTGAAGAAATACTCAAACCAAGAAATTCTCTTGAAAATATAGCAAATTTCGTGATCCACACGTGGATTGGTTTTTCGTTTCATCCCTAAAATACCTTCACCAGCCTTTTTAATTCCAATGTAATTAATTCTACATCTTTCTTAATTACACTATGATTAATTTATCAAATTTATAATGGAGACGGTTTCCTTCGTTCGACCCGAAAACTAATTCCTCTTTCATGCGAAAATTTCTAAATTAGTGCTCTTTCCATTAAAATTGAAAATTTTAGAAAATAAATGAAATTTGTATCTCACAAAACAACCTTCTATCTTCAACAATGTTTAAATTTTTCTAAATCATTTATGACTTCTTATTTATATATTATACTTTCTCTTAATCCTAACTAAAACATCTGTTTTTAAATTATAATTTTATGATTTATCTTATTTTGAATTTTTAAATTATCATATTATATTAGAGAGAATTGACTTTTATATTTATATTTGATTTTTTGTTAATCATAACTAAATCATACATTTTTAGATGTTTTATGTAATAATTATCTTATTATAACTAATTTTTTTAAGCGTGAAATATTACAAATCATCTTATTTTTATTAATTAGTCTTATTTATTGAACCATATTGTTTTTTGTTTTAAAGATTCTGTTGGGAGATAGCAAAACAGAAACTTCATCAAGATTTATAGTAAATGCACTTCTCATTCACTTGTTCCCACTTTCTTTTAACCCTAAAATGCCCTCACTTTTCTTTAACCAAAAATGCCCTTTTGTTGAATGAGAAATTTCGACGAATCACGAGTCGCCACATCATCATTGAAAACCCGAGCCTATTGGAAAAATTATAAGTTTAGATTGTGAGCCTAGTAATTAAAGTCGCGTCGGGGCCTAACCCAATTCAAACCCATGGTGAAATTTTGGGCTAATATTAAAGACTTAAGCTCAAGCTCAGTTTTCGCCCCACCAACATTGGGCCCAAGCCCAACTTTAGCCCAAACCCAATTTTGGACCAGTAAAGTAATTAGGCTCAAGCCCATGTAAGGGCCATGAAAAATCTCTATAAATAGAGGCATTATCTCTCCATTTGGGAGGGGGGTGAGATAGAATTATAGGCAAAAGCTCCTCTGTAAGATCTGAATCTCTAGGAATCTGAAGAACATAACTCCTCCAAATGCTTTGAAGATCAGAAGTCACTAAAGCTCTGAAAACATATCAAAGCTCTAAAGATAAGAAGCACTAAAGCTTTGAAGATCAGAAGAGATAACTAAAGCTCTGAAGACCAGAAGATATATTAAAGCTCTGAAGATTTAAGCTCCCAAACATTCAAGACTCGGCTCTCAAGTGCTGAAGACCGAAGCTTCCCATCAAGCTTCGAAGACTGAAGTTCTCAAATTTTGAAGAACTGAAGAAAGATCTGAACTATTTGAAACTTTGATATAGAAGATTTCAACAAAACCCGTATCTTCACAACCACAAGCTGAAGATTCAATCTCCTCAAACCCAAAAGTCAAGCCCAAGCCCACCTGTGAACTCTATAAATAGGGAAGCTATCCTCATTTGGAGGGATCGGGATTCTAAATTCCAAATAGCAAGAGAATTCTCCCAACAACTCGGAGGACTCCTAAAGCTTACCACACACCTGAAGACTGAAGTCCTTCGGAGATAAAAGCATTCTTTATCCAAGACTTCAACTCCAAGATCATCACGCGTTTCGCTTCTTCAAATGTACGCATTCACTGAAAGAGATCAGAGGATCAAGTACTAGAGATTCGAACCACATCGCATCAAATCAACATCAACATCAACACCAACTCAAAGTTCAACTCTACGAAAAAAGTTTCTTCGGAAGATCATCAAGCCCAAAGGCCGATCATCCCCAAAAGCCGATCATCCAAGAAGATCAATAAGTCCCAAAGGTCGATCACAAAAAGGACCAATAAGCCCAAAGGCCGATCATCCAAGAAGATCAATAAACTCAAAGGCCAATCATCCAATCAACAAGCCCAAAGGCGTCGATCATTGAAGAAGTTCAACAAGCCTAGAGGCCAATCATCCAAAGAAATCATCAAGCCCAAAGGCCGATCATCCAAAAGATCATCAAGCCCAAAGGTCGATCAATCAATAAGCCCAAAGGCCGATCGTCCAGAAGAACATCAAGCCCAAAAGGTCGATCATCCAAGAAGATCAACAAGCCCAAAGATGATCATCAAGTCCAAAGGCCGATCATTCAAGAAGATCAAACCAGCTTAAAGACTATAAATTTATTTTTGAGCAGCATCAAAATATTATGTATTAGAAATTTTATTCACTTTCCACAAACTTAATACATATACAAAGTTGAAGTTCCACGAAATAAATTTTCTCTTGAAATCTCGTATGAACACCCTCATCTAATTTTCAGTTTCACTGTATATATTTACAATGCGAGTTATTTTTTTTTTAAAAAAAGAAATCTTTATTCTAATGAAATTAAATCTAACCATTTACTTTTGATCATTGATAAATTAATATTGATAAATACTTGATTTAGTCAAATTTATATATCACATAAATACCCAATAAACCCCCTAATTAAAATGAATATAATTAATTATATTTCTTAATCTATAGTTTGATATCATATATCCACTATAGTAAGAATTTCTCCTTATTTGATATAAATACATATTTTATCTTATTTCCTCCAAAATAATGTATCTCATACATTTAATAGTCAATTATAGTATCATATATAATTAACCAGTTTCAATAATATCATATACACTCGAAATTCCGTCCCTCACGTCAATATGAACATTTCAATATCCGAACCAAAAATTGATTTTCGACTTTTATCCAAGCTACCTAGGGGACCTTATGGACTTGTGGCTCAAAGCTCCAATAGTTCGTGAATAAATCTGTTAAACTCTTTAGCCACGGGATCCACCATTCGTTAACTGCCATACATTCCACTAAAGACCAAAGTGAACTTTTTTTATCACAATATATTTCTATATCCATCCGAACAACCAATCAGAGGTACGATGACCATTCACAAATGCTCGTGTTAAGTACAGCTGGACAATTTACCATTTTGCCTCTGTATTACATCTAACTCCTTAAGTACCATTGATTCCTCTAATGAACAATACAATACTACTTAGTCCAACTATGTGTGAACACCTCTCGGGCCAGAGAACGAATTGTGTGTGGCACCACATCGTTCAAGTCCTGGAATCAACCCTTATAGGGAGCTATCTATCTACTTGCCCCTTTTTCAGGGAAGGAGTTTATTCCATCTTGTGCAGCTGAGTTCCCTGTTCCTAAATCAGAAGAATCCCTAAAAATAGTAGGTTTGAGTCGGCGACCTGGCCACTCGCACCCAACAAATCAAAGGACCGCCCTCAATGACAGGAGTTCCCAACTCACTTCAGGATTGAGGTTATGTTACCTATGTCGTCCTAGTGAAGTGAAGTCTTTTTCATGAATGGTGTTATATAACGAGACGTTAACACTTCGTGGTTAGGTCTCTTATACAAACTCTTTATATAGGATCTGCCCCCGCTCCATGTCCCTTACACAAATGTTAGGATCGAACCATCTGTGACAAGTTACAAACTTGTGACCATTCCACAAAGCGGGCGCATCCGCTGTGTTACCAAGATAAGCTGTCCCTCTAACTTTATCCATATACTATAGACCATTTTAATTATCACTCAAAGACATGATCCACTTGTATGTCACCAAATACATGCTTAAGTTCATACAGATAAATAGGATTTTATGTTTATTGGTTTGTGGTAAAGCAAATAAAACAAACAAGTGAGCAAAATCATGGTGTGAAGTAAAATATCATATATTAAACATCACAAGCGTTCATACAAAAAATTTTACAAACTATAGAACTAGAACATGAGACTTTAGCGCATCAACCCCAACAAACCCATCTTACATGTTGGTCTACTAGGAGGTGTCAGACCCTCTCCCAAATTACCCTCTCAAAACTAGAAGGGGATATGACCGCGTAGTTACTAGCCCTACTGTAACCGCCTTAGCCCCTCTAATCTAAATGCCAACTAGTTAAACATTAATAATGTATGAATTTGATATGCCTCCTTAAGGTTCTTCAAAAATATTTTATATAACACATGCATGCAACCATGATATAACATTAAGAGATGAAACGTTCACAATGGCCCAAACACTCCAAAAGAGCCTAGGACCCTCTCAAAACATGGGTATACATAAGACAGATCAATACCTAAATCTTCTTATAAGCCGAGTCTTTTAGTGGCAAGCAGTAAGCAGGATCAACCTTGAGGAATCTGACCTGTACCTGAGAAGGGAAAACACAGAAATTCCGTAAGCTAAAAGCCCAGCGAGTGACTATAGAATCGTAAAGCAACAAGCATAACATCTCTATACAACATTGTAAATATACCAATGATTAAACTGAAGCAATTGTCTCGAAATGTAGCTTTAAACCATTCGCAGACATCATTAACATTATTATTCCCTAGTTGAGAACGAGCCTAAATGCTCTTGCTCCCAAACTTTTATTATCGGTACCAAAATTGACCCACAGGGCTTTCGTCTCCATCATTCATCATTGTCTACTTCTGCACATGGCCAAACTAAGTACCACATATCTTAGATACTTGCTTATCAGATACTTCAATTTTGTCCTTCAGTATCATGCTACTAAGATATCTTCATATGTCTTTGGTATCAAATTGGCTTAGATACCTTCTCAAATGTCCTTCGGTATCAAATTGGTTGCAGTACCTCTCAATTTCCTTGGTACCAAATTGGTTAGTTAATTTCTGAATTTAAGTTCCTCTGCCTAGTATTTACAAGATATCTGTGCTATTGCCTTTTATTTACAGTAGAACTCATTCTCTCTAGTCTTCCTTTAGGAAGCATATATCAAAATCAGAAACATAGCTTTGTAATGGTTGCACGACATACTTAGCCTGTGTTACACACATATAAGGCCGGGAAACATGCTTAAGTTATTCTCTAAACATTTGTTGCTTGAGGAAGTATAAATTCATCATTAATGTCATTGTGCTTTACTTGATCATAATATGCATGAGTATTGGAAACCTTAAGTTTATTTAGTCACTCACAACTCGTCTAGGCTCTTAATGGTTTATACGCTTTCTCCAGCTCTTCTTGGCCTGATAAGATATAATTCCCGATTAACTACTTAGAATTCTTAGTAAAATACCTCAATTAATTCATTTAAAAGGAACATTCATCAACACAGACAACTTACTAGCGAGATCCCCCCGCAGCAAGGGCAGCGAGATCCTCTAGAGCGATACCAGCGAGATCCTCTAGAGCGAGATCAAACTTTTCTTGGAAAATTTTCATCCTAGCGATACTCACCTTACCAGCAATACTCAGCCCACAATTCCAGCGAGATTTTTCTTGTCTAGAGCGAGATTGGCGAGTCTTCATCCCTAGACTCTCGTTATAACTCCCACGGTGAAACTGGTTGTTTGTTCAATCCCAAGTATTGTCTGCTTATGTACCAATTCTCTATTATAAATTTTAAAATTCATAACTCAAAATCCAGAGCTCTTTTCAAGAGGACTTCCTTCTACAAATTTGCTAGAAATGAGTAACTTCCTTACCTTAAAATTTCTTTAGCTAAAAATTCCTTGTAGTTTGGCCTGGAGCTTCCAATCTTCACCTCAGGCCCTGATTAATCCGAGGTTCTGCCTCTTCTACAAATTCCTCCACTTTTGTTCTTCTCCTCTTGCAATCTTTCACTGACAAGGTAACATTTAAAAAACTAGATTCTCCAGTTTTCAAATGGACTGAATTCACTAAATTTTGCTCTTGTCAATTGCCGAAACCATGCTTTTGAAGTTTCACTTCCTGTTTAATCTTTCTGCCGCATCCTGAGTTCAAAGAGTAGATTGCACGTCACCTCACTCCTAGTGCCTCCAGCAGAATAATGATTGAGTTTTTTTCTTTTAATATATTTTCCTTCCCCTTCTTTCATATCCCTATAAACAAACATGAATTTCTACTTAATAAATATGTATTATAACATTACCTTGGCTAAACATGCCTATCTAGGGAACCAGGGTTTACAGAAGGTCTCACTTCAAACTTCAAAATGGGGAACCATCATACTTTTAAAGAACTTGTCTTCTAGGTCAAATCTTTTTCCTTAATTACAATTTTCTATTTGTTCTTGATTTCGTTAATTTCCTGCATAACTATGCTACTCTAATATGTTTTTCAATTTTCATAGAGAAATTTATCAAAAATAGTCTCTCATCAAGTTTTTCACTTTTCAAAACTGATATGCTTTTTGACAACTCAAAACTAATTTTTCTCGGTACATCTTGTTCGAGATCGACTACCAAATTTTATTTAAAAATATACATTTTTCTATCTTTATCGATTGTTTTTGCTTCTGCCAAGTTTCTAACAAATTTTTTCAAATATTATATTATCACCAAAATTTATCTAAAATCTTACCTAATTTTTCAAATCTTTCACCCAAAATCAATTTTGCAAAAAAGAAAAAAGAAAGAAAAGAATCCCAGTTATCTCGAGCCAGATTAAAGCTTCTATATATTGGATTTTCTTATGAAATATCAAGTAGATTAATATCGAGACTATTTTCTCAAATCTTACCCAATTTTTTTCACAAATTTGATCTTTCTAAAATTTAAAAATCACAGTGAACCTGATATCCACTGGAAAATCATAATTAGTAATTCACTTTGAAAATTTAGAAATTTGAAATTCATATAATTGTGGAAAGCATAAATTAGGCTAAAGATTTCAAAAATTAGTGTAAAAATTTAATATATGATTTGATAAAGATAGTCAAATTGTTGGAAAAATTAGTAAGATTTGATAATTTTTGAAAGATTATTTAATATTTTAAAAAAAATGGGTTTAGAATCTCGGTATTAATATTGGCGATATTTCACAAGAAAACAAAATATAATCGCTAATGTATAAAAAGTTGATTAAGTAAATCTTAGTGGTCTAAATCCTCGGGATACATGTATCTAGAAAAACTATTGTAATGAATTTCAAAAAAGATGTACTAATTTTGAAAACTGAAAAACCTTAGGAAACTATTTTTGACAATTTTCCTCCTTATATACATAGTATCATTAATTAATATTTTCCTAATTAAATAAACTATTTGACATCCTCTTCACAGCTTATACCTTTTCAATTTTTCAAAATCTACCCAAACTTAAACTATCCTTAAAATATAATAACTTTTCTTTGTAATTTTAAATTTTAAGTAATCGATTAGAATGATTATTTTATTTGTTACCGATTAACTTTTTAAATATTAAGAAAAAAGATTTTATTTTTTCAAAACTTATCAATATGGTATACTTTTTTTTTTTTTTAATTTGATGCATTCCACTCGTGAAAATTATAAAATAGATTTGATTAAGTGAGAAATAGATAGATATATAAAATAATCTTATTTAAAGTATTAAATTGAAACTAAATATTCATGAAATCTCTTTACAATGTTTGGAAAATCTAAAAGCTAATAGGCTATTGCTTTTAAAAATAGACAGAAATTAACATGTTTCTAAAAGTGATTTTAACATATTTAATCAAATCTGTTTTTCTCTCAAATGTAAAAAATGATAAAAAATTTTGTGGTTTTCAATTCCATCCTGAAAGTAATCCCAAACGCACGCTAAGTGGGGTTAAATGCATGATTCTCTTGATTTGATTTAAGCCTAGGATTGAAAATTAACAATTGAATGAGCTATCTAGCTTGAATTGGAAACCTTGGTTAAGATTTTTTTCAATCTTACATGTTTTATCTTTCATTTACTTTCTTATTTAGTCAATCTAAACTTCCCTATATTTATTTGCGAGCGCTTATTTTGTAAAGTTACCTTAAAAGATTCAGTTTAGCTTCTTATTATTCGAATCCACTTAAAACTAATAATAAGTATATTTTTGCTCATGCAAGTATTTTAGTTGTATATCAATTTTATAAATTTCATTTTGATTAAGGTCTCAACAACCATGCCCTCACACCAAATACCGAATCTTAACCTACAATTTCTTAAGAAAAAAAATTATTTATTTATTTTATTTTCTATAAACTTAGGCTTAATTAGAAGTTTCAATAATATCCCAAAAAAGTAGAGAAAAAAAAAAAAGAAAAAAAAAGACAAAGTAATATTTTTTAGTACTAAATTTCAAATAAAAATCAAAATTACTAGGCCCTATTTGGTAAACCAATTTTCAATTTTTGATTTTTTTTTTAAAAAATTAAACCTATTTTCTCTCATTTTCGTAGAATGGTTTGCAACTTTTTTTAAGTACAATAGTTGGTATTCTTAGCAAAAAAAATTAAAAAAAAAAAAAAAAATTATTAAAACAATTTTTTAGTCTTCAAATTTGGCTTGGTTTCTAAAAAGATGACTAGATAAGTAGATAACAAGTCAACAAATTTAAAGGTAGAAGAGATGTTTGTAGGCTTAATTTCCAAAAACTAAAAATAAAAAAACCAATTGTTGTACCAAACAGGGCCTAAAAGTACTAAAAGTACTGTTTGATAATATATATACTACTTACCAATTATATAACTTAATTACAACTATTTCTAACTTTGAGAAACTTTAATCTTTCATTTAATTACCATAATTAATCTTCCATATGCATTGTCATGTTATAAATTGGTCGAATTGAGCAATTGCGAGGGCATTGGTTGAGTTTCGTATATATTGGGGTTTAAAAAAGAAAATCTTTTATATAAGATATAGCATTTTAATTATAGGCAGCTAAAATAAGAATAATGCTTTATTATAAAAATTCATAATAAAGTAAAAAACCACCATATAAAAATATTTAAACAATACAATGCAATTATAAAAAAACGATGGATGAGCCAATGTGCCATGAACTTGTAAGTCTTTTGTGTCAAATGGACTCCATCCCAACTAATATGTTCATTAGGATTTGGCAAACTTGTACTCCAGGTAGACCACACATTTGCATGAGGTTAAAGTTGTAATCTCCTCCAATCCACAACATGATTTTTGCAAAGAACCTTCATCAAATCCTAGAAGCATTAAAAATTTGAGAAATGTTTTTATTCTTTTGTATGTAATAAGATGATATAAGAGTAAGGAGAAAAAAATTACCTAGAACAAAAGCATGACGAATAATCCATAAAAATGCATTGTAATAGTCACCATATACGATAATAGTATGTGGATTCTCTTTTTTTAGTACTTCAATAGTTTGCTTGATTTGAACATTATGATAGCTTGCCAAACTATTCAAATCCTTTAAACAATGGAGTTCATCGTAAGCAGATGTGTCATTGGTTTGGAATCCAGTGAGATAGACGGGGAAGCATCCAATTGGAAAGTTTCCAGGAACAATAACTCGAGTAGCACCATAGCTTATAACTTTCTACAAATATTACAAACAAAAGAAACGTAAGTAAATAAACTTCTCATTCATATGAGTAACCAAAAAAAATATGATCTATTCTAGACAAAAATTTACCTCAACAGCAGTCTTTATGGTTTGAACAACATTTGGCACCATGTCTTTTGCCTCTTGTATAGTTTTGCCTTGAAATAGTGCGTAGTTATAGTCATTGCCACCGATCTCACCCACCAAGAACAATGCACTCCTTAATTTCTCATTGCAATCTACACAACATATAAATATGAAATTGTCAATATCAAAATGTAAAATGTAGAAAATACTAAAAAACAATGAGTGTATGTATAAAACTAAAGTACAAGGGTAATTAATTACCTCTTTGATTGTGACAAACAGAGTTGAAATGAGAGAACATCCAATCAAGTTGATGATCGAGAGAAGAGTTAGTCACTGGAGATAAAATTTTCTTCATAGAAAGATAATCAGAAGGCAAAGCTGTAGAACCGGCCACTGCAAAGTTGACTCCATGATTCATCAAAGCATCTTTATTCAAATAAGGACTCACCAAAGGAAGTCCAGCATTTAAAGCTACAGATAGATTTGACCATTAGATATTGTTACTATTAGATGTGAATTATCTTGGAGTTATAGAATGAATTAGTGAATGAAAAATTAGAATGTATAAGGTTAAAAATAATTGTTACCAAAGAAATCAAGCATCAGTAGACCGTTGGAGCATCGACCGGTGGGATTGTTGAAGAATGATTGACCATAAGGAAGATGAGAAAATGGAGTGTTAGGATTTTCGCGAATGAGATTTCCAGTGTCGGAGATTGAATCACCAAGTTGGTATATAGCGTCGAACATGCAAGCTTTCAGTGGATGAGCTTTGGATGAACCAAAAACAAGAAGAAGAAGAAAGAAAAGAGAGAGGGAAATTTTGGTTGAAACCGCCATCAGTGAAAGCTTTGTGTGTGAGAAGTTAGGGAAGTGGTGAAGGGTGAAACAATTAGTGATTATTTATAGGTTCAGTTTTTCTTCCCAATGCTTTTGGGATTTTGATTTCAGATTTGTTTCCTAATCCTTCAAGGATGTGATGGAATTTCCAAATTTCCCTATATTTATTATTAAAAAGTTAAAAAGATAGTGTGTTTTTTTAAAAAATAAAATTTAAAGCTTATTCATAGATATTATTCTAAATTATAAAATACTAAAATGATTAATGCTTGAATTTATCTATATGAGTTTATAACTTTAGTTGTTAACAATATTTTTTAGAAGATTATCTTTTTATCATTTTTCGATCCGGTTTTATTTTAATAGATTATAAAATCTTTATTCCAATGTAATTAAATCTAATATTTTACTTTTGATCATTGATAAATTAATAGATCTACTCAATTTAGTCAAATTATATTTGTGTAGACATATTTGTTAAACAAAATAAACTAAACTTTTGTAGATATAAATACATTTGAATTTTCTTTTTATGTATTATCATTGAACATAGGAGATGGATAAAATAAAATACAAAACTCAATATCTTTTTAGATATATACCAAAAGAATAACAAATTTCAAAAGAAAAGCATTTACATCAAAGGAAAATTAAATATGAAACTAAAATTATCTTTTTAAGATAAGATAATGACGAAGCTAATGTTTATATTATTTCAAAGTTAATAAATTAGTTGTAATAAAATTATTGTTTTTCCAAACCCTAAAAAGAATTTGAAAATTCAAAACTTTAATTTTTGAAAACGGACTTAGAAGAAATTGGACTTATAAATAACTTTGTGGCCATTATTTTCTTATAATTTTTATCTATTCTTTTAAAAATTTGTGACATATCTATTATTTTTTTTAAATAAAATTTTGTAATAATTATATGTTAGTTATGATATATACATACATACATATATATATATATATATATATATATATATTTGATTTAGATTATTTGATTATCATATTAGTTTTAAATTTTTCCATGAGAAACCCTAATGTCTTATTTTCATTTGCAGATTTGGAATGGTATTTTTCTATTTTCAAACAAAAATATTACTTTTTTATAAAGATTAAAAACCCTAAAATATTACCATTTTCCTTAAGCATATGAGCTACATATAAATCGCTGTGTATTTACAATAAATTTGAAAAAAAAAAAAAAGAAATTGCATTAAATAACTCAATTTGTAGAGGGGCATACATTTATTGCTTAACGTTGAGAATGATGCCGAATTAAAATATTAAAAAAAAATTAAGAACGGGAAGATTGAAAATGGGTGGGTTTAATATAGACATGAAACGAATGAGAAATTATATTTAATTAGTATATATATAGATAGATAGATACATCTTTATAATTTAAAAGCAATTGAATAAAAATATTTAAGCGACAAAAAGTATAATGACTAAATAAAAAATAAGTTGTTTTTTAACGTTTATTACTCAAATTATCTAATATATTCCTATAACCCTCAACTACAATAAAAAAATTTAAAAAAATTCAAATTTAAAATTAAAAAAAAAAACGAAACCAAACCAAACTATCATTTTAACTTTTATTCAAACGACTTGATGCACATTTTTCCTATTCGTACATAAAAAAATAAACCTTTTTATTGTGTTTTTGTTTTGAAACAATATCATCAATGTCATTTCAAAAAATTTTTTTTTTTTGATATTTTCCAAAAAAAGAATTTATGTATTAGGTATATAACACTAATTACACTTTCATTTGAAGAAATAACAAACCAAGAAATTCTCTTGAAATATAGCAAATTTCGTGATCCACACGTGGATTGGTTTTTCGTTAATCCTAAAATACCTTCACCAGCCTTTTTAATTCCAATGTAATTAATTCTACATCTTTCTTAATTACACTATGATTAATTTATCAAATTTATAATGGAGACGGTTTCCTTCGAGATTTCCACCGAAAACTAAGTGCCTCTTTCCATGCGGAAAATTTGACATAAATTTAGTGATTTAATTTGAAAATAAATGAAATTTGTATCTCAACAACCTTCTATCTTCAACAAATGTTTTAAATTTTTCTAAATCATTTATGACTTCTTATATTTATATTATACTTTCTCTTAATCCTAACTAAATCATCTGTTTTTAAAATAATTTTTATGATTATCTTATTTTGAATTTTCAAATATCATATTATATTAGATTTCCTAATTGACTTTTTATATTTATATTAGATTTTTTGTTAATCATAACTAAATCATACATTTTTAGATTGTTTTTATGTAATATTATCTTTATTATAATTTTTTTAAGCGTGAAATATTACAAATCATCTTATTTTTATTAATTAGTCTTATTTATTGAACCATATTGTTTTTTGTTTTAAAGATTCTGTTGGGGAGAATAGCAAAACAGAAACTTCATCAAATTTATAGTAAATGCACTCTCATTCACTTGTTCCCACTTTTCTTTAACCCTAAAATGCCCTCACTTTTCTTTAACCCAAAAATGCCCTTTGTTGAATGAGAAATTTCGACGAATCACGAGTCGCCACATCATCATTGAAAACCCAAGCCTATTGGAAAAATTATAAGTTTGATTGAGCCTAGTAATTAAAGTCGCTCGGGCCTAACCCAATTCAAACCCATGGTGAAATTTGGGCTAAATTAAAGATTAAGCTCAAGCTCAGTATTTCGGCCCACCAACAAATGGGCCCAAGCCCAACTTTAGCCCAAACCCAATTTTGGACCAGTAAAGTAATTAGGCTCAAGCCCATGTAAGGGCCATGAGAAATCTCTATAAATAGAGGCATTATCTCTCCATTTGGGAGGGGGTGAGAAGAATTATAGGCAAAAGCTCTCTGAAGATCTGAATCTCTAGGAATCTGAAGAACATAACTCCTCCAAAGCTTTGAAGATCAGAAGTCACTAAAGCTCTGAAAACATATCAAAGCTCTAAAGATAAGAAGTCACTAAAGCTTTGAAGATCAGAAGAGATACTAAAGCTCTGAAGACCAGAAGATATATTAAAGCTCTGAAGATTTAAGCTCCCAAAATTCAAGACTCGGGCTCTCAAGTGCTGAAGACCGAAGCTTCTCAAGCTTCGAAGACTGAAGTTCTCAAATTTTGAAGAACTGAAGATCTGAACTATTTGAAACTTTGAATATTAGAAGATTTCAACAAAACACCGTATCTTCACAACCTACAAGCTGAAGATTCAATCTCCTCAAACCCAAAAGTCAAGCCCAAGCCCACCTGTGAACTCTATAAATAGGGAAGCTATCCTCATTTGGAGGGATCGGGAATTCTAAATTCCAAAGAGCCTAGAGAGAATTCTCCCAACAACTCGGAGGACTCCTAAAGCTTACCACACCTGAAGACTGAAGTCCTTCGGAGATAAAAGCATTCTTCCAAGACTTCAACTCCAAGATCATCACGCGTTTCGCTTCTTCAAATCAAGTGTACGCATTCAACTGAAAGAGAATCAGAGGATCAAGTACTAGAGATCGAACCACATCGCATCAAATCAACATCAACATCAACACCAACTCAAGTTCAACTCTACGAAAAAAGTTTCTTCGGAAGATCATCAAGCCCAAAGGCCGATCATCCAAGAAGATCAATAAGTCCAAAGGTCGATCATCAAAAAGGACCAATAAGCCTAAAGGCCGATCATCCAAGAAGATCAATAAACTCAAAGGCCAATCATCCAATCAACAAGCCCAAAGGTCGATCATTGAAGAAGTTCAACAAGCCTAGAGGCCAATCATCCAAGAAATCATCAAGCCCAAAGGCCGATCATCCAAGAAGATCATCAAGCCCAAAGGTCGATCAATCAATAAGCCCAAAGGCCGATCGTCCAAGAAGATCATCAAGCCCAAAGGTCGATCATCCAAGAAGATCAACAAGCCCAAAGGTTGATCATCAAGTCCAAAGGCCGATCATTCAAGAAGATCAACCAGCTTAAAGACTATAATTTATTTTGAGAGCATCAAAATATTATGTATTAGAAATTGTATTCACTTTCCACAAACTTAATACAAATACAAAGTTGAAGTTCCACGAAATAAATTTCTCTTGAAATCTCGTATGAACACCCTCATCTAATTTTCAGTTTCACTGTATATATTTACAATGCGAGTTATTTTTTTTTTAAAAAAAGAAATCTTTATTCTAATGAAATTAAATCTAACCATTTACTTTTGATCATTGATAAATTAATAGATATACTTGATTTAGTCAAATTATATATCACATAATTACCCAATTAATTAATAAATGATATAATTATATTATATTCTTAATCTATAGTTTGATATCATATATCCACTATAGTAATTTCTCCTTTATTTGATATAAATCATATTTATATCTTATTTCCTCCAAAATAATGTATCTCATACATTTAGTCAATTATATCATATATAATTAACCAGTTCAATAATATCATATACAATCGAACTCCCTCTTGTCAATATGAACATTTCAAACCGAACCAAAAATTGATTTTCGACTTTATCCAAGCTACCTAGGGGACCTTATGGACTTGTGGCTCAAAGCTCCAATAGTACGTGAATAACTGATTAAACTCTTTAGCCACGGGATCCACCATTCGTTAACTGCCAGACATTCCACTAAAGACCAACAGCTGAACTTTTTTTACCACAGATATATTTCTATATCCATCCGATACAACCAATCATGAGTACGATGACCCTTCACAAATGCTCGTAAGTACAGCTGGACCAATTTACCATTTTGCCTCTGTAGTTACATCTCACTCCTTAAGTACCATTGATTCCTCTAATGAACAATACAACATAGTCCAACTATGTGTGAACACCTCTCGGGCCAAGAGAATGTGTGTGGCACCACATCGTTCAAGTCCTGGAATCAACCCTTAAGGGAGCTATCTATCTACTTGCCCCTTTTTCAGGGAAGGAGTTAATTCCATCTTGTGCAGCTGAGTTCCCAGTTCCTAAATCAGAAGAATCCCTAAAATAGTAGGTTTGAGTCGGCGACCTGGCCACTCGCACCCATACAAATCAAAGGACCGCCCTCAATGACAGGAGTTTCCAACTCACTCAGGATTGAGGTTATGTTACCTATGTCGTCCTAGTGAAGTGAAGTCTTTTTCATGAACGGTGTTATATAACGAGACGTTAACACTTCGTGGTTAGGTCTTATACAAACTCTTTATATAGGATGCCCCCGCTCGCATGTCCCTTACACAAATGATTAGGATCGAACCATCTGTGACAAGTTACAAACTTGTGACCATTCCACAAAGCGGGCCGCATCCGCAGTGTTACCAAGATAAGGCTTCCCTCCTATATCCATATACTATAGACCATTTTAATTATCACTCAAGACATGATCCACTTGTATGTCACCACATACATGCTTAAGTTACATACAGATAAATAGGGATTTTATGTTTATTGGTTTGTGGTAAAGCAAATAAAACAAACAAGTGAGCAAAATCATGGTGTGAAGTAAAATATCATATATTATACATCACAAGCGTTCATACAAACTGTTTACAAACTATAGAACATGAGACTTTAGGGCATCAACCCCAACAAACCCAACTTACATGTTGGTCTACTAGGAAGGTGTCAGACCCTCTCCCAAATTACCCTCTCAAAACTAGAAGGGGATATGACCGCGGTAGTTACTAGCCCTACTGTAACCGCCTTAGCCCTCTAATCTAAATGCCAACCTGTTAAACATTAATAATGTATGAATAAGATATGCCTCCTTAAGGTTCTACAAAATATTATATAACACATGCATGCAACCATGATATAACATCTAAGAGATGAAACGTTCACAGATGGCCCAAACAACTCCAATAGAGCCCTAGTCCCTCTCAAAACATGTGTACATAGACAGATCAATACCTAAATCTTCTTAATAAGCCGAGTCTTTTAGTGGCAAGCAGAAGCAGGATCAACCTTGAGGAATCTGACCTGTACCTGAGAAGGGAAAACACAGAAATTCCGTAAGCTAAAAGCCCAGCGAGTGACTATAGAATCGTAAAGCAACAAGCATAACATCACTATAAACATGTAAATATACCAATGATTAAACTTAAGCAATTGTCTCGAAATGTAGCTTTAAACCATTCTCAGACATCATTAAACATTATTATTCCCTAGTTGAGAACGAGCCTAAATGCTCTAGCTCCCAAACTTTTATTATCGGCCAAAAGACCCATACTTCGGTCTCTCATTCATCATTGTCTACGTGCACATGGCCATACTAAGTACCATCATATCTTAGATACTTCTGCTCAGATACCTTCTCAATTTGTCCTTCAGTATCATGCTACTAAGATATCTTCTCATATGTCCTTTGGTATCAAATTGGCTAGATACCTTCTCAAATGTCCTTCGGTATCAAATTGGTCAGGTACCTTCTCAAATTTCCTTTGGTACCAAATTGGTTAGATAATTTCTTAAATTAAGTTCCTCTGCCTAGTATTTACACAAGAACTGTTCTATTGCCATTTATTTACATAGGAACTCATTCTCTCATAGTCTTCCTTTAGGAAGCATATATCAAAATCAGAAACATAGCTTTTGTAATGGTTGCACGACATACCTTAGCCTGTGTTACACACATATAAGCCGGGAAACATGCGTTAAGTTATTCTCTAACCATTTGTTGCTTGAGGAAGTATAAATTCATCATTAATGTCATTGTGCTTTACTTGATCATATATGCATGAGTATTGGAAACCTTAAGTTTATTTAGTCACTCACAGTTCGTCAGGCTCTTAATGGTTTATACGCTTTCTCCAGCTCTTCTTGGCCTGATAAGATATAATTCCCGTTAAACTACTTAGAATTCTTAGTAAAATACCTCAATTAATTCATTTATTAAAAGAACATTCATCAACACAGACAACTTTACTAGCGAGATCCCCCCGAGCAAGGTCAGCGAGATCCTCTAGAGCGATACCAGCGAGATCCTCTAGAGCGAGATCAAACTTTTCTTGGAAAATTTTCATCCTAGCGATACTCACCTTACCAGCAATACTCAGCCCAATTCCTAGCGAGATTTTCTTCTAGAGCGAGATTGGCGAGATCTTCATCCCTATATCTCGTTATAACTCCCACGGTGAACTGGTTGTTTGTTCATCCCAAGTAGTTGTCTGCTTATGTACCAATTCTCTATTATAAATTTTAAAATTCATAACTCAAAATCCAGAGCTCTTTTCAAGAGACTTCCTTCTACAAATTTGCTAGAATTGAGTAACTTCCTTACCTTAAAATTTTAGCTAAAAATTCCTTGTAGTTTGGCCTGGAGCTTCCAATCTTCACCTCAGGCCCTGATTAATCCGAGGTTCTGCCTCTTCTACAAATTCTCCACTTTTGTTCTTCTCCTCTTGCAATCTTTCACTGACAAGGTAACATTAAAAACTAGATTCTCCCAGTTTTCAAATGGCACTGAATTCACTAAATTTGCTCTTGTCAATTGCCGAAACCATGCTTTTGAAGTTTCACTTCCTGTTTAATCTTTCTGCCGCATCCTGAGTTCAAAGAGTAGATTGCCACGTCACCTCACTCCTAGTGCCTCCAGCCAGACTAATGATTGAGTTTTTTTCATTTAATATATTTTCCTTCCCTTCTTTCATAATCCCTATAAACAAACATGAATTTCTACTTAATAAATATGTATTATAACATTCCTTTGGCTAAACATGCTTATCTAGGGAACCAGGGTTTACAGAAGGTCTACTTCAAACTTCAAAATGGGGAACCATCATACTTTTAAAGAACTTGTCTTCTAGGTCAAATCTTTTTCCTTAATTACAATTCTTCTATTTGTTCTTGATTTCGTTAATTTCCTGCATAACTATATGCTACTCTAATATGTTTTTCAATTTTCATAGAGAAATTATCAAAAATAGTCTCTCATCAAGTTTTCACTTTTCAAAACTGATATGCTTTTTGACAACTCAAAACTAATTTTTCTCGGTACATCTTGTTCGAGATCGACTACCAAAATTTATTTAAAAATATACATTTTTCTATCTTATCGATTGTTTTTGCTTCTGCCAAGTTTCTAACAAATTTTTTCAAATATTATATTATCACCAAAATTTATATAAAATCTTACCTAATTTTTCAAATCTTTCACCCAAAATCAAATTTTGCAAAAAAGAAAAAAAGAAATATAAAGAA
This sequence comes from Benincasa hispida, assembly GCF_027475165.1. NCBI lineage: Eukaryota > Viridiplantae > Streptophyta > Magnoliopsida > Cucurbitales > Cucurbitaceae > Benincasa > Benincasa hispida. The sequence goes on from NW_028325477.1 coordinate 62,151, forward strand.
TCCCAGTTATCTCGAGCCAGATTAAAGCTTCTATATATTTGGATTTTCTTGATGAAATATCAAGTAGATTAATATCGAGACTATGTTTTCTCAAATCTTACCCAATTTTTCACAAAATTTGATCTTTTCTAAAATTTAAAAATCACAGTGAACCTGATATCCACTTGGAAAATCATAATTAGTAAATTCACTTGAAAATTTAGAAATTTGAAAATTCATATAATTGTGGAAAGCATAAATTAGGCTAAAGATTTCAAAAATTATGTAAAAATTTAATATATGATTTGATAAAGATAGTCAAATTGTTGGAAAAATTAGGTAAGATTTGGCATAATTTTTAGAAAGATTATTTAATATTTAAAAAAATGGGTAGAATCTCGGTATTAATATTGGCCGATATTTCACCAAGAAAACAAAATATAATCGCTAATGTATAAAAAGTTGATTTAAGTAAATCTTAGTGGTCTATCTCGGGATACATGTATCTAGAAAAACTATTGTAATGAATTTTCAAAAAAGATACTAATTTTGAAAACTGAAAAACTTAGGAAACTATTTTTGACAATTTTCCCTCTCCTATATACATATTATCATTAATATTTCACAATTCCTAATTAAAGAAATTTTGAACATCCTCTCTCACAGCTTTACCTTTTCAATTCTTTCAAAAACCCAAACTTAAACTATCCTTATAAATAACTTTTCTTTTGTAATTTTAAATTTTAAGTAATCGCTTAGAATGATATATTTTATTTGTTACCGATTAACTTTTAAATATTAAGGAAAAAAGATTTATTTTTTCAAATTATCAATATGGTATACTTTTTTTTTTTTTTAATTTGATGCATTCCACTCGTGAAAATTAGAAAATAGATTTGATTAAGTGAGAAATAGATAGATATATAAAATAATCTTATTTTAAAGTATTAAATTGAAACTAAATATTCATGAAATCTCTTACAATGTTTGGAAAATCTAAAAGCTAATAGGCTATTGCTTTTAAAATAGACATGAAATTAACATGTTTCTAAAAGTGATTTTAACATATTTAATCAAATCTGTTTTACCAAATGTAAAAAATGTTAAAAAAATTTTGTGGTCAATTCCATCCGTGAAAGTAATCCCAAACGCACGCTAAGTGGGGTTAAATGCATGATTGATTGATTTGATTTAAGCCTAAGATTGAAATTAACAATTGAATGAGACTATCTAGCTTGAATTGGAAACCTTGGTAAGATTTTGTTTCAATCTTAACATGTTTTATCTTTCATTTACTTTTCTTATTTAGTCAATCTAAACTTCCCTTATTTTATTTATTTATTTTGTAAATTTACCTTAAAAGAATTCAGTTTAGCTTCTTATTATTCGACTTAATCCACTAATAAGTAATAAGTATATTGTTGCTCATGCAAGTATTTAGTTGTATATCAATTTTATAAATTTCATTTGATTAAGGGTCTCAACAACCATGCCCTCACCAAATACCGAATTCTTAACCAATTTCTTAAGAAAAAAAATTATTTATTTATTTTAGTTTTCTATAAACTTAGGCTTAATTAGATTTCAATAATATCCCAAAAAAGTAGAGAAAAAAAAAAAAGACAAAGTAATATTTTTTAGTACTAAATTTCAAATAAAAATCAAAATTACTAAGGCCCTATTTGGTAACCAATTTCAATTTTTGATTTTTTTTAAAAAAAATTAAACCTATTTTCTCTCATTTTCGTAGAATGGTTTGCAACTTTTTTAAGTACAATAGTTGGATTCTTAGCAAAAAAAAAATTAAAAAAAAAAAAAAATTATTTAAAACAATTTTTTAGTCTTCAAAATTTGGCTTGGTTTCTAAAAAGATGACTAGATAGTAGATAACAAGTCAACAAATTTAAAGGTAGAAGAGATGTTTGTAGGCTTAATTTCCAAAAACTAAAAATAAAAAAACCAAATTGTTACCAAACAGGGCCTAAAAGTACTAAAAGTACTGTTTGATAATTATATACTACTTACCAATTATATAACTTAATTACAACTATTATTCTAACTTTGAGAAACTTTAATCTTTCATTTAATTACCATAATTAATCTTCCATATGCATTGTCATGTTATAAATTGGTCGAATTGAGCAATTGCGAGGGCATTGGTTGAGTTTCGTATATATTGGGTTAAAAAAGAAAATTAATATAAGATATAGCATTTTAATTATAGGAAGCTAAAAAGAATATGAATGCTTTATTAATAAAATTTCATAATAAAGTAAAAAACCACCATAAAAAAATATTTAAACAATACAATGCAATTTTGGAAAAATGTCATGGATGAGCCAATGTGCCATGAACTTGTAAGTCTTTTGTGTCAAATGGACTCCATCCCAACTAATATGTTCATTAGGATTTGGGCAAACTTGTACTCCAGGTAGACCACACATTTGCATGAGGTTAAAGTTGTAATCTCCTCCAATCCCACAACATGATTTTTGCAAAGAACCTTCATCAAATCCTAGAAGCATTAAAAATTTGAGAAATGTTTTAATCTTTTGTATGTTAAGAAGATGATATAAGAGTAAGGAGAAAAAAATTACCTAGAACAAAAGCATGACGAATAATCCATAAAAATGCATTGTAATAGTCACCATATACGATAATAGTATGTGGATTCTCTTTTTTTAGTACTTCAATAGTTTGCTTGATTTGATCATTATGATAGCTTGCCAAACTATTCAAATCCTTTAAACAATGGAGTTCATCGTAAGCAGATGTGTCATTGGTTTGGAATCCAGTGAGATAGACGGGGAAGCATCCAATTGGAAAGTTTCCAGGAACAATAACTCGAGTAGCACCATAGCTTATAACTTTCTACAAATATTACAAACAAAAGAAACGTAAGTAAATAAACTTCTCATTCATATGAGTAACCAAAAAAAATATGATCTATTCTAGACAAAAATTTACCTCAACAGCAGTCTTTATGGTTTGAACAACATTTGGCACCATGTCTTTTCCTCTTGTATAGTTTTATTGCTTGAAAAAGTGCGTAGTTATAGTCATTCCCATCCGATCTCACCCCAAGACAATGTGCACTCCGTAATTTCTCATTGCAATCTACATAACATATACAATATGAAATGACAATATCAAAATGTAAAATGTAGAAAATACTAAAAAACAATGAGTGTATGTATAAAACTAAAGTACAAGGGTAATTAATTACCTCTGTGATTGTGACAAACAGAGTTGAAATGAGAGAACATCCAATCAAGTTGATGATCGAGAGAAGAGTTAGTCACTGGAGATAAAATTTTCTTCATAGAAAGATAATCAGAAGGCAAAGCTGTAGAACCGGCCACTGCAAAGTTGACTCCA
>NW_028325478.1:0-26372 GCF_027475165.1 Benincasa hispida
GCTCTCACGGCTATAGTTCTTTAGGGTCACCTTCAGAGCATGGGTCTACGGGGCCGCCCGCGACTGGACTAGGGCAAGTGGGAGATATTTTTGTACTGGGCTTTAATGCCCTAGTTTATTATTTTGTACTAGTTGATTGTACACCCCACTCACTTTAGAACAAATGGGAGATTGTTGGGGACGATGTCCTAAACTCTGTTGGGTCCTGTAGTTTGTAAACACAGTTTTGAACAAACGCTTGTGATGTAATAATATATGATATTTTTCTTCACTTTTGTCTATGGAACATTGGATGTTTTAATTTCTTTACCACAAACCATGATCTCTGGTTGTCGTTGTAACTTGAGCATGTATGTGGAGACATAAAAGTGGATCATGTCTTAAGTGATAACCAAAATGGTCCATAGTATATGAATATAAGAGGGAAACCTTATCCTGGTAACGCTACGGATGCGGCCCACATTGTAGAATAGTTACAAGTGTTGTGACTTGCTACAAATGGTCTGATCCTAATCATTCATGTGGAGACATGCGAGCAGGGGCATCCTATACAAAGGATTTTGTATAAGACCGAACCACGAAGTGTTATAGTCTCGTTATATAACGTCGTTCATGACAGAGACTTCACTTCACTAGGATGACCATAGGTAACATGACCTCAATCCTGAGTGAGTTGGGAACTTCTGTCTTTGAGGGCGGTCTTTTGATTTGTATGGGTGCGAGTGGCCAGATTGCCGACACAAACCTACCACTTTGGGGATTCGTCTAATTTGAGAGTTGGGAACTCAGCTACACAAGATGGAATTCACTCCTTCCCCAAAGCAAGGGTAAGTAAATAGATTGCTCCCTTAAAGGCTGATCCCGGGGCTTGAACAATGTGACTCCACACACCTTCTCATGGCCTAAGAAGTGTCCATATATAGTAAGACTATGTTGTATTGTTCATTAGAGGGATCAATGGTACTTAAGAAGTTAGATATAACTATAGGGACAAAACGGTAAATTGGCTCAGTTGTACTTACACGCATCTGTGAAGGGTTATCGTACTGTTGATTGGTTATATCCGATGAACATAGAAATATATCTGTGGTGAGAAGAGTGCAGTTATCGGTCTTTAATGGAATGTCTGGCAGTTAACGGATGGTGGATCTCGTGGCTAAAGAGTTTAGTCAGCTATTCACATACCGTTGGAGCTTCGAGTCATAGGTTCATAAGGTCCCCTTGGTAGCTCAATGGATTCAAGTTGAGAATCAACTTTTGGGTCAGTTTGAAGTGTTCAAATTGACACGAGGGAGTTCGATTATATATGATATGATTGAACTGGTCAATTATATATGATATAGTTGACATGATGTATGAGATACATTAATTGGAGGAAAATAATATAAATATGATTTATATCTAGTGGAGGAGAAAAAATTGTGGTTCATATATTGTATATGATGTGATATTAAACCACAGATTATATATATAATATGATTATATTTATTTTTTAATTTAAAAATTATGGGATAATTTTGCCGGCTTTTTCTCCGTAACCGAATGAGGTAGTGGAAGGTTACATTCAATTTTCGTAACTGAAGGATAAAATGAAAATTATTTTCATTTTGCAAGAAATCAGATATTCGCTCACCGAATTATGTATATTGCCTATCGCATAGCAAACCGAGAGCAAACATGACAATTCAACATTTCTAAACGATTGTATACACGCATGCGGTTTAATAAACGATCGCATAGGTTTTACTAAACGATTGTCTAGATTTTTCCTATACGATCGCATGCCTGAGCGTTTACTAAACGATCGTCTATACGATCGCACCTCTTTTACTACACGATCTTGTACTTGTACCTAAACGATCAAGCATCGTCTATATGATAGACACCCGATATCTCTCATTTGCTTGTTCATGGTAAATGATCGTCTTTTCCTCCTTCCCTCTACCAAATCCAACACAGCCCACACCTCTTAGATTCTCACTCCGAAAATATCGAGGGTTCCGAGTGGTGGTGTCTTCCTTGCTGTCGAGTTCGTGAGGAGTCTGTTCGTGGGTAGACGACAGCGATTTGGTGGAAAATTGCTTGGACGATCTCAGCGAGAGCGAGAGGTGCAGTCCATTTGACAAAAGCGAGATTTCGATGGAGAAGGATTCTTCAACTGGTATGTATCTTCTCTCTTTGTTGTTTAAAGTTCAAAGCATGCCTATTGTTAAATGCATATCTAGTCTGTTTGATTGTGAATGTTGTAATTCTGTCACAATGAGTTTGAAACGATCTTGCTTCCTCTCAGAGGTACTCTTTGATAATAGTTCCTTCAGTTCTCACCGAAGTGTTCGTGATCGGATGGAGGAGGATTTACGTGAAGAAGTTGTTCTTCAAGGGTAAGAAAATTTCTTCCCTAATCTCTTCTGTTTAGCATGCTATAAATTTTCTGTTTGATGCATAACTTTTGTACTGTATTTTTTATTATGTAAAAATGAAATTGGGATGATCCCGCTTCCACAATGGACCTCACAGTTCCTTCATTTATAAAACCAATAATCCTTGAAAAATATGAAATATATCACTTCTGGATGCAGGATGAATGAAAACATTGTGAGATAAGTTGTACTCGAGAACATATCAACTCAATGTCAGCTTTTGCAACTCATAGTACCATGCGATGAAGCAAAAAATGACAAATAGAAAATGACAAATGTGTGGGCGGTGGAAGTCAAATCAACAGAGCAAGTTAGTAGCTAGTGTGAGAAGTTCATAGTAGAACCAATGGATCTCTAACACGTAGTAGACGACATGGCAGGGCATGAAATTTAATGTGAGACATCAAATAATCATTACAAATAGGTGATAAGTCTCCCCTTTGATGCCAATAAAAATTCCATTTGAGACTTGTTCCGCGACAGACACATACATATACATAAAAAGGGAGAGACACTTCATCCATCAAGAGAGGCTGAAGCTCTATCAAATTTTTGCCCAATTTCTCCATAACCACCATCCCCTTGAGCTTCCCTTGGGAGAATTTGGACTGAGAGCTCGACATTGTTCCTTAGAGAAGGAAAGGGAAACCTTCCAGACCATTGCAATCACTCGAAGCTACAATCAGCAATGCCTTAGGGATTGTCACCTATGGCTTGATTTCTTCGTATCTCTTATTTTCTTACATGTTTCCATTCATTCATTTTTGTATTAAGTTTGTAATGATTGAAAAGTACTATATTCTTAATATGAATGCAAATTTCTCTACATTTTGTTCATTTCTATCTTTTCGCACAAACATGTGCATTTAAATTTTCCATGGGTTGAGGGAGATAAGCTAATATCTTTACTAAGTTTTGCATAAGTAGGCATTCATCTTGTTCAACGCATTCATATTGAATTACTAAGATTAAATCGAGAGATTTGTCTAAGTACAAAACAATCAATGACTCGAGAGAGTATAAGATTATGGATCTAGCTGAATAAGAAAAAGAAAACTTTAGAGATAAAGTTAAGACTTTTTTCAATTAAAACTCATCGCATGCATCCTAGAGATAGGAAATTGTGCCCCGAGACACCGAGTGATGGAGTTCATTGTTTATGAGTTTCTGGCATGAATGCATGGATTATACGTTGCTTAGGAAAATATTAGTGAACCTTCCATAACCTTATTTTATTAAATACCTTATCTTTCACATCATCACATATTGCTTTCCGTGATCGCATATCACATCCTATTCGTCATCGCATCATTATCATCCTTGTAAGTTATTGGTGTACTTAGCTAGAATTATTCCACCATCGCATACAATTCACATTTTACTGTGAATAGATCCATTTTAACCATTTCACATTAGTTCTTACTAATTCCCTGTGTTCGACCCTAAACTTACCAAGAAACTTATGTTGGATTTATACTTGGATCCTTCTCAAGAAAACTTGTACTCAACCAGACCTAAATTGGTGCATGAATCATTGAAACCTATCTTACTTGCATTTTACAACATAATTAACATATAAAGCACGAGAGTCGACAACACACAAGAGTTGGTAATCCAGTTCAGTGATAAACCATCTACATCTGAGGGTCAGTGTGTACAAGAAAGATAATCCACTAATATTAAAGAGTTAAGCAATTATAACGAAATATTTATCTGTAATATACCAACTACTACAATGACTCTCGTAAAGCCAAACTCACAAGTCAACTAAGCTCCCCTTAGATGTGAGACTTCCTCTTAGTTGTACTTAGGCTCCCCCTAAGTGTGATAATATTAGTGTTGAATACTTCTGCTTCCGATAGTGTATGAGATTCCTCTTCCTTGTAATTTAGAGAACTCCCTTCACTGACGAATCATAGGTCCTCTCTAAGATGGAGAAATCCTTCTAGTGTATGAAGTTTTAGGCTCCTGTTAAGACTGAGAATCTCTTCTCTTCAATAATGTCTTAGGCTCCCCCTAAGACATAAGTTCTTAAACGATTGAACCAATGAAGTTGCACAACGAAATAACGTAAGCAACGATCAAAACACCATGCTACAAAAATCGGCCAGCAAGAAGAAAAACATCACCCATGATGGACAAATGCAGCAGTCCTAAATGAGAGTCATTATTCTCCTTTAAAAATTTTGGCCAATTAAGGAAAGAATTTCTGGAAAAATATTTCTTTTTTGTCAAAATACAGTTATGCCATAAATAAGAAAAATATCAAACATTACATATCTATTGAGAAGTTCCAGACTTGGAAATAAAAATATTCCACATATAAATTCCAAATTAGGAAAATATAATATTTTGCAAGAATTAGTCATATCTGAAGCAGATGTTAAGACTTCATTTGTGAAAACTACAAAACTACTATAAACTACCTTAGAAAAATACAAAGACAATCGACAAATGACTAACAGTTGTCATTACTGTTACTGTTTAACCCTAACAGTAACGGTAACAGTAACGACAACGGTAAAAAATAACAATAAATGTGAAAAAATCATAATTTGTATACTGTTACAGTAACAGTATTTGTAACGGTAAAGGTAAAGGTAATGGGTTTTACGTAATTTTTAATCATAATCAGATTTAGCACCCTCAATTTCTCAATTTGATTACAAGATTTGATTACAAATATCGAGGTGGGCCCCATAAATCATTACGATTATCGAATACAAGTAAACAATAACAAAAGTAATCAATTGGGCCCCACTTTTTATGGATTACATGGGGTAAATATGGCCTTAGAGTAATTTATCCAATATTGCCTTTAATCATTTTATAGAAAATTGATTTTATTTAATCATAAATATTGAAGGAAAAAATAAATTTTTTTGTCCCACTTTTAGTCATTAAATTTTGAGTTTAATTTCATCATAGCCTCTAGATTTCAAAATGTTAAAAATTCTATGCTTGTGATTCTAATATTATATTGTTTCAGTTTGTTCCTTAGGTTCACTAAATACTCATTTTTAATATTTAGTGTCCATGCATATTAATTAATTTAATTAAAAGAATTATGATTGATTAAGTTTCAACCCTTTTTATCACTATTAAAATTAATTTTAAATTTTCACTTAAAATTTTAAATTAATTAAACGACATTAATGCCAAAAATAGAAGTGAATATTTAATGTCGAGCTTAAAGGTGTAAATTTTGAAATTTTGGGTCCAAAATAAAATAAAACTAAAATGAAAAATAGTCCGAAATAGCAACCTCAATTTTCCATCTTTCAAAACTATCACACTCTTTGAAAAGTTGTTAAATTAGATTTCGGTAAGATTGACCACCAAGATTTAGTTTAAAAAAAAAATTAGTTTTTCTTACTTATCGATTATTTTGGCCCTTTTGGACATTTCCTGATTAAACATCGAGATTTTAGTAATTTTTCTAAATATTAGATAATCTATATCCGAATCTTATACCAAATCTTATAAATTTTCAAATTTTCTCAAAATTCGTTATTTTTGTCAAATATTATATTCAATTCTTATTTAATTTTAGACCAATTTATGTTTCCATGATTATATGAATTTCTAAATTTTCAATTGAATTTACCAATTAGATTTTTTCAGATGGATGATTGCATTTTGATTTTTAAATTTTGGAAAATATTAATAACTTTGCAAAAAAAAAAAAAAAAAAGTAAAATATATAAAATTTCGATATTAATCTGCCCGAGAACTCACCGATCTCGGTGTTAATCTGCTCAAGATTCATACCGGGATTCTATATATTTTTCATATTTTACCTTTTCTTAAAAAGAATTGATATAATATTTAGTAAATATAATTGAATTTGAAGAAAAATTGAAAATATATAAGATTTGGTATAAGATTCACATAATATTTTGGAAAATTTTCTAGAAAATATCGGTGTAATCTCTCTGACATGTATCGAGAAAGACCCAAAAGGGCAAACAATCCTTTTTTTAACTAAATCTCGGTGGTCAATCTCACTCGAGGTGGACCAAGAAAAGCTATTTGAACGAGTTTTCAAAAAAAGTGCTAGTTTTGTAAGGTGAAAACTTAAGCTATTTGAACGAGTTTTCAAAAAAGTGCTAGTTTTGTAAGGTGAAAACTTAAATGTGTAATTTATAACAATTTAAGAACTAAAACTATAACAATTTGAAACTTAGTGATTAAATTAAAACCAAACTCTAAATTTAAGAACTAAAAATGTAACATTTTGAAACTTCCAAAATCAAATGAAAATTAGATCCAAAACCTAAAGACCAAAAATATACTTTTTTTTCAATATTCAATAAAGGAAAATACTTAGGTATATCACGGCCAGGCCGCTTGGGTTGCATCTATCCTCGTGTAGCCCCTTCTAATCACATATAAAACAAAATTACTTTTTTAAAAAAGTTCATCACATGATAAATTGTGATTGGATTGTTACCTGAAATGCACAAGAGATTGCTGAGTGAAATGAATAAAAGGGAAAGCAAAAAGAAAAAATTGATTCTTTAAACCCTATTTGGTTTGTGATCCGAAAATTTGTTTTCGAAAATAAAGAATTAGTAGCGGCTCTCTGTAAAATACTCATTTGGACGAGGGCTTCTAAAAACATCGTAAGCTATAGTCAGGATTCGAAGGAATACCGTACTGGGTCTAGTTGATTACATCCGATTTTTCTGATGAAATAGAGTACTATACGTTTCCGGAAAGCACACACACAAAGGGAATTTGAACGATACAAAATCAATTTTACACAGTTAATTTTGATCTAATTTTTAAAAGCGAATTCTTCTTTTTTACCATACCTGAAAATGCATTTGGTTCCAAATTAAAATTTTTAAGTTTGAATTCAAAATTTAAAATTTGTGTTAGGTCATAAATTTGAAAATGTGAGAAGATTAACTTGTGTTCAGTAAAGTTCATTATTTTAGATAATTAAAAATAATAATTTTAATTGTTTTGTTACCATAATAAATGTTTATTGTTAAGAAGAAAAGAAAAGTAATGTAGAGAGATTACATGATGGAGGAAACCTTTTTTACCTTTTTTTTATTTATGAAAATACAAGTGATAAAATGTGTAAGAGAATAAAAAATTATTTATGAGAAAATTTTATGAAAAAATAATATAAATAATTTCCACTAAGAGAAGTAAAAAAAAATCTTTTATCGAAAAGAAAGATTCAACAAATTTGTAGAAATAATGCTGATAAGATGTTGCATCATCTAAATTAATGATATATGCATATTCCTCATATATTTAACAATAAAAGTTCTTCCTAAAAATTAATAAGAGATATAATTTATAAATAGAAACAAACTTCTCGACTTTGAAGAAAATAATTAGAATATTCAGTTTGTAATTTGTGTAGCTGACATGAATGTATTAAGTGTATTTTGTGTTCATAATTTTTTAGAACAAAGAAAACGACACTTTATTGTTTTTGAAAATTGGCTATTTTAAGCGTTGTTTTTTAAATTCATTTTTGAAAATAAACGCATTTTAATTGTTTTCCTTATATTTTTTGTTTTTCAAATCATACAAATAAAAATGAATCGCGAACCAAAAGGGATTTAATCTTCTGTTTGGTCTGCACGTTCATGATTTCAGTCGCAAGCTTCTACAAAGCTTGTTTTTCTTTAATGGCGTCGATCTTGCATCATCTTCTCTAGAAGAAGCTCAAGTCAACTTCTTGAATAGCTATCACAATCATGTTTGAGCATTATGAACTATTCAAAATATAATAACAGGTTGGAATTGAATACTCTTTTTTCTAAAACTTGATCAAGAATAATGTGATAATTTACCTCTTTATCATTTTCAAAATTATTTAGAAAATACTTTTAATTGTGTAAAATTAAATATCAAATTCATCATGAGTGATTTTATATCCGACAAAATTAATTTTAACCAATTTCAAAATCACTCTCAAATATACGCTTAATAACTCGATAATCACAAATCGAACCTGCTCAATTTTAGAGGTTCTTTTAAATCTTTTTTAACCATATTTACATAGCCCTCAAGATCTCTTTCATTCTCCTAGTGATTAATTCATTCGTGTACTTCGGCCTCCTCTACACGAGCATTACATAGCCACAATATTTTATTTTGATTCATCATTGAACCACATCGCATTAGGAGAGATTCAACTCTAGCTAGTATATTGTATTCTTAAAAAAAAAAAAAAAAAAAAAAAAAAAAAAAAACTTATCCATTAATTCTTTGTTTTTTCAGAAAAAAAAAATTAAATACAAAATGATAGGAAGATAAAACTTTTTTAAGTTAAAATCTAGAGTAAATTAATCGACATTTCACAAGTCTACTAGAATAAAATTAAGTTCTATTCAAACAAAAAATTCATTTTTATGTCAAAAAGATTAATTTATTTATAAAATAGTAAATTTGTATTAGACTGAACATTAAAAGTTCATATACTTTTTCTATTCGAGTTTAACCACATGTGGAGATAGGAAATTCTGGCCTCTTGGTCTAACAATATATATATTTTAATCAGTTGAGTTGTGCTTGGATAGTTTACAATTTTATTTAAGATTGCTTAGCACAAGAATAAAAGTTTCGAAATCCATTTTACTTAACTTAAAGTTCATATACAAACTAAACATAAACATAAAATTCAAGTACTAAGGCTCATTTAGTAATCATCTCAATGTTTAGTTTTTTTGTTTTTGAAAATTAAGCCTATAAACACTACTTGCACCTCTAAGTTTCTTCATTTGTTATCTATTTTTTATCCGTTATTTAAAAAACTAAGCCAAATTTTGAAAACTAAAAAGTAGTTTTTAAAAATTTGTTTTTTAAAAAAAAAATTAACTAAGAATTCAAATATTGTACTTAAGAAATATGCAAATTATTATAAAAAAATAAGTAAAAAAAATAATTTTTTTCTTAAAAAATAACGAAATGGTTATCAAACAAGACCTAAAATTGTTATTTAACAAAAAGAAAAAACTAATGTAAAAGTTGGTACAAAATCTTTCTATTATACCTACCTAACAATATAATATATATATATATATAAAGTCTAATAGGACTATTGTATAGCATTTTTTAGAATTATGATATTGGCTAAATATATTTATTTAGATTCTTGGCATTAACTCTTTGGACTTTCGGGAGTTGTCATTAGTTTTGTCTTTGGTGATATCTGTCTCAGAGATTGTTCTTTAAGTTATCAAATCTGCAGAATATTTCTTTCCTTATTTTAATAATTCTACAGAATATTTTATTTGGGATGTTTTCCTTTTCCTTGATCTGACCGTTTTATGTGGAGATATTTTATATCATTCTATTGTGCTATTTAAGCTCAAATTGTCCTCCTCCTGCTAGGGTTGCTGCTATATTAGTTTGTGAGATCGTTGAGTGTGTTTCAAAGAAAATCTACTATATTCCATCAAATTCAAGAAGAAGATTTTGTGTTTTGTTTATGGCGGCGTGTACTTTACTTGCTCTTACAGTGAGCGTTTCTGGCAACGAGGGTATGAAAGATATCTCACGCCTAAGACATTATTGATCGAGAAGGATTTCTCACGCCTTAGAGGAAGTAAAAGGTATTATTCATCGAGAAAGGAGTTCTCAAGACTTAGGGGGAGCCTAAGCTCTCACGTGAGGGGAGTTCACAAGTAGAAGGAAAAATATCTGATGACATGCATGTCATCTTAGGCCTTTTACTTAGAATTCTGAGGACTGTTATGCGGAATATACGGCAATTATGTTAGGAATTCACGAAAAAATGAGCTTGCGGCATTCAACATTAAGAATCTCAGCTAACCCGTTATTATGCGTTCAATTGTCTATTTTTGTAGCTAACGCATGAAGTGGACGCAAATGCGAAAACCGGACTAGTGAACGCATAACCCGTTATTATGCGTTCAATCGCAGCTCCACCACCTATCCATGGCACCACCGGTACCCTTGACGCACATCTGCTAGAAGCAAATCTTTGCTTCAAGCTGGTCATTTCATTTTCTTTCCTTTTCTTATATTGTATTGTATTACATTTTGTGATTAAGGAATTAATACATTACGTATTCAATGCATTTCTGTGTTTCCTTCGACTCCATCTCCATCTTCTTTACTTAGCATCTTTAACTTCATTGCATCACTTAGTGAGATTGCTAGAGTATCGCATACTTAGTCATGTGGATTAGGGATATGAAGCATGTAGCAAACCACCGAAAGGTGTATGTTATGTGAGTGTGTGAGAAAACCTTATTTGCTTAGTGGGAAGTTGTAGCACGCTTGTCCATGAGTAGAGTCAGCAACAACTAACTGTCTGGGAGGGTAAGTGATTGGTCGCATTAAGTAATGTAAGCAAGTATTCACTAGGGATAGGAATAATCTTACGTTAGCCAATTTCATGTGGTTACCTTGTCTTATGTATGCGTCCATTGCACCTTTAGAGCTACTCGGGAGCGAGTCTAAAGAAAGAACCTGACTCGAGAGAGCTAGTTAAAATCGATGCTCGGAAGGGCTAGATTAGGTTTGCATAAGCAATAATGAAGACTTAGGGATAAGTTCTGTTTGCTATCATACAGCGTATGCACCTTACGGATAGGATATTGCATGCATCTAGGAAGTAGGATATGGTGGTGATATGTAGCCATCACGCTCATGCGGCGAAAGCACGTGAGCGGGTTATAGGGGTTTAGGCTGGCATAGGCTTCTCGGCACTTTCACATATCCACCATATACATCCTAGAGTTAGGCTCAAGTGTGTGTAGCATGATCGCATGGCTTGCCTTGACTAGGGTTGCCCTTGCGGTCACTCTTAAGTATTGCAATATAGACATCTCCATATTTTATCTATTTTTCCATTCATTTGTTTCATGTCATGAGTTGTCGTATCTCTACCTCTCATTCATATTCCCATTGCGTTGTCTGTTAGCTAGGAGTAGGAGTAGTGTTAGCTTAACAACCCCTCCAATATTCTTTTATTCAACCGCCGCATGCACATTACCGCATTCATTTTGCTACAAGTTCTTGAGTTCGACCTCGGATCATCTGAGAAACTTGCGTTCGCGTTATACTTGGCGCGAGCGCAAGAAAACTTGTGACAAGATGCATGGTCACCGCATACATTTGTTAATGCATATTCATTCCAACGCATGACCGTCGATGCATGTCAATGCATACTTTAAGAACATGCATCACATATTGCGTCCAAGGGAGTTTAGTTGTCGAGTAAATTGACATCTAATTTTTCACCATCAATATCATCAAGTGAGAGGAGGTCTCACACTTAGGAGGAGCTTAAGTGTTTCAACATTAATATACACATACTTAGTGGGAGTCTAAATTCAAGTGAGAAGAAGTCTCACATCTAGGGGGAGTATAGATGGTTAGCTAAGTCGGGTTGTACGTGTATCACTGTAATCTTCATTATTTATGGTAAGCACAACTTTATAATTATTTGACTTTACATATTAGTGGATTATCTTTCCTAGACACACTATCCTCAGACGTAGGTGGCTCATCACAAATTGAGTTACCAATCCTTGTATGTTTATTCTTGATTTACTCTTTATTGTCTTCTTGTTGTTTTTGCATTTGCTAGTACATTGCGTGAAACAATCATATAGAGTGTGATTAACCACTTCCTAATTTTTTGGATTTTTTTTTTAATTTTGTCAACTTCCTAATATATACTCTTATTATATTTTTCTATCACAATCATTTCAAATAAACTAATATTTATCTACTAGATTTAGTTAACGGCGCTAACAACATATATTATATAAAATCTGTTTCAAATTCAATGACACGTAATAATTAAAAAAAAATTAAATCAATAAGTAAAGAAATGCCAATTTTGTTGAAATAGATAAAATATTTGGCACGAGATAAAGCTACTAGTTTTTGGCATATAGTTTTTCCTTGATGTGGTTTCAAGAGACTTCTTCAAAGAGAGAGAAGAAATTTGATTAAGATATATTTAATAAAGTACATAAAAATCAAATACATTTAAAAATATTTTTTCTTTTCTGTGAGAAATTGGGATTAAATTAAGGTAAATTATTATAAATGGTAAAAAGTATTAAACTATTTTCACATATAGCAAAAAAAAAAAAAAAAATAGAAATAGGCAAACACAGGGAAAAGTGTTTTAATTTTTTGAAAATTTTCAAACTACCCTTTTTCATTTGAACTTCGGTCTTCTTTTTCTGCTCCTCCTCCACCTCCATTGTTTCTTCTCTGACGATCGAAGATTATTGTTGCAACGAATTTGAGAAAATCATAGAGCTGGAGGCATATTTGAAGAAAATCAATTTTGGGTCACATTATGATCCTTAAAAATTGGAAAGGAAAGAAGAAGAAATTGAAGATTGTGCAGATGAGGATGAAAGTGATTTGCTCTCAATTGAACTCAACATGAGCAACAACAACAACAAGAGTTGCAGATGGAGTTTCGTCCATGGCGAAAACCCAATTTTTATAGCCAATTTTTAATCAAATTCAAAGCAACAATTGAAGAAAATCGTTTTCTGAGAAAATCCAATGGAGAAGCATTTGCTTGAATACATCCAACACTACCCACCAACAAAATTTAAACACATTTGATTGAGATACATTTTTAGAGCTTTTTACGGAGAAAAATTGACGATCTTCAAGGGTTGAATCCAAATATAACTAGTGGAACTATATTTATTTTATCATTGATAAGTAGTGATAGATTACTATCACTGTCAATCTATATCGCCATAACACTACCCACCAACAAAATTTGAACACGTTTGATTGGGATACATTTTTAGAGTTTTTCACACCATGAACTAAAGGAAACTACTATCAGTGTCTGTCTTCTTCTTCATCATTATCACAAATAGATAGTGATAGTAGTCTATCACTGTCTGTCTATTACTAATAGACTATGATAGACTACTAGTGTCTTTCTTCTTCTCCTCCTCCCTCTCTTCCTCATTTATCTTCTTTTTGATAGATAGTGATATATTACTATCAGTGTCTATCTGTCTTCTTCTTCTTCCTCCTCCTCATTTATCTTCTTTTGTCTTCTTCTTCTACCATAGATATAGTGATAATAGTGAACATACTACACGACAAGTTGAGCGATAAACCCACCAAGTTTAATTCTCTTCCACTCAAAATCTTGCCTTTTGAGTTTGGTTCGAGGGTTTAATCATCTTCTTCCGTGAGGGAAGAAGTTGAAGCATTGGCATGTGATTTCTCGTTTTTTTTTTTTATAATTTGCATGGATCATATTTATTAATGGGGTCGGTGGCGATTAATCGAGTTGTACGAATTTGTGGGCTTTTTTGGTATGGGTCACGTGGGTTTTTTTGACATTTCAATTGAGTTATAGAAAGGTTGTAGTGAATTTGGTAAGTTTTGTTATTTTTTAGATAATTTGAGCCATTTTCTTGAAAAGATCCCATTAAATTATGAGAGTTGAAAATACAAGTGGGATATGAAATATATTTCTTTAATTAGTCTAAGAAATCAACATATTATATTTATTAATATGTAAGCATATTCTATATGTCATTTATTTAACCCGCACGTGCGAGAGCTAAGATGTGAAAGACAAAAGCCTTATGATTGATATTGATAAGCAAGGGAGAGGGAGAAAATTTAACATTAATGGCTGTGGAAGTCAACTTCTAGGGTTAGACAGCCAACCCTTTACTTTGGGAGTAACCTAAAGGACAAATATGTAATCTCTCTCTCTTCCCTTGTGCCACAACTTCATATGTCAATATTGTCAAACTTTCTTTTTATTACTCTCTCTCTTATTGATAATGTCTATATTGGATTCCATAACAATTTGGTAGCTAATTTTGTTTAATTTATAAATGGGAAAATTTTTAAAAATAAAAAAAATAAGAAAACTATTTATACAAAATAGTAAAATTTTAATTTTTTTTTTTTATAGAAGTTGATAGAGACTAATAGAAGTCTATCATTGATAGACGCTTATAGAAATCTATTAGTTTTTATCAGTGTTTTTTTGTTATTTCTGTAAATAATTTGACATTTTATATCTGTGAAAATTTCCTTTATAAATATATGACATATTCCTTTTAATCTAGATCGTGTCCATCTAAGAACAAATCTATTAAAATGTAACTTTAAAGAAATTAATTTTGTTGGTGGACAAGTCTGTTTCTTTTTATATGAAATTTGAATTTAGACCATGTTTATCCCAAGTATAATGTAATCAATTAATGGTAATCTGAAAAAAAGTGGGTCCCATCTAATTATGAACTATGGGGTCCACCTTCAAAATTATAATCAAAAAGTGTTTGAAAATTATGTGGACCCACTACCTTTACTATCCATAATCTCATTGCAAGTACATCAATTTTGATTACGGTTTGATAAACGTGGCCTTAAAATGCTAAGTAGTATTCAAGTAGTATGTTCATGTACGAAACCAAAAGATAACACGAATAGGTAATGTATATACTCTCAACTAAAAGACTATAAATTTGAATCTCCTACCTTACCCTAACAAAAAAAAAAAAAAAAAAAAAAAAAGAAGAAGAAGAAAGAAAGAAAGAAAAGAAGTGGTATGTGCATGGGTTTAAATATATTCATAAAGCAACAATTTGATGAGTCATTAACTTTTAATTCGTAAATTAGTTTTTATTTGGTCCGTGAAGCTTTATAAGTGATATATTTGATCTCTAATATTTGAATTTGAATTTGATTTTTATTTGGTCCCTGAAGTTTGAAATTAGTATTAGTCTTCAAGTAGAATTGGACAACTAATATATATATATATATATAACAAAATGACGTGATAGTTAAAATATGTTAACTAGATAGACTTTGTTAACCAAATATCGTTTTGGTCCCTATATTTTTTTAATTTAAATTAAAATTGATGTTTCTTCCGTTACCAAAAACAATTGGAAATAGCCTAAAAAGCGCCGAGATTAGCATCCTCTGAACTTCATCAATGTCAAGGTGATATGGCAGTTAATGATGATTCAAGAGCTAACCAAGACATGTATTATGATGTGGCCAAAATGTTTCAAGAATATACTTTTTTGTAAGTTTGTTTTCACTCGCCCTATTGTTGTGCTCCACATGGAGTTTTTTAGAAGAATTATTCTTTGTATTGATGTATTTATTCACCCGAAGGGTGCCTTATTTCATTCATTGAGAAAGTAAAGAATTCACAAGAAAAAGAGAATTACCTTCGCCACTTTCTATGCAATTTCCATTATTCAGTTTGGTATCAGAGCCACACGGCTATGGCAAATCAATCACCGCTCCTCGCAGATTCCGGCAGTGGAAACTTGACAGAACCACCCTTGAATCAACTACTTAACCAGGTAACTTCGATCAAAATGGATTCTACTAATTTTCTTCTTTGGAAAAACCTAGCCTGGCCAATACTCAAAAGTAATTGCATAGAAGGGTATCTAACCGGGGAGAAAGAATGTCTGGACAAATTTATCAGTGAAAATGTTGAAGCCAATAGAACGACCGAAACTGACGGAGAAGGAACCAACATTACACTTCCAACGCCCAAGGAGAAACAAACCCTAAATCCAAAGTATGAAACGTGGGTTCTGATTGATCAACTATTGTTATATTGGTTCTACAACTCAATGACTCCTGAAATAGCAACACAAGTAATGGACTACCAATCTTCAAAAGAACTCTGGGAAGCAGTGTAACAGTTATTTGGTGTCCAATTCAAGGCCAAAATAGACTATCTGAAGCGAATATTTCAACAGATGAGGAAAGGCTCTCTGAAAATGGAATAATATTTGTCAATAATGAAAAAAATACTAGGACAGTTTGGCTTTAGTTGGAAATTCAATTTCCAATGACGATCTTGTCTCACAGGTTCTCTTCGGCCTTGACAAGGAGTACAACCTCGTAATTGTCGTTGTCCAAGGAAGACACAAAATTAGCTGGATAGATCTATAATCTGACCTGCTCTCATACGAAAAACGACTTAAGTATTAAAATACTCTAAAATCTGGGGCAAGTAACTTATATTTATCCTCTATCATTACTAATCACTCTTCTCCTACTGTGATTATGGTCTAGAATAAAGGCTAGTCCAGCCAAGGCCAAGATTCCTCTTACAATTCAAATAGAAATGCATATCTTAATGAACGCAATATGCAATGCATGTCTTAATATATGTGTTAATTCTCATGCGTCGGTGGTCATGCGTTGGAATGAAACTATGCGTTAACGAATGTATGCGATGACCATGCATTCCCATCACAAGTTTTCTTGCGCTCACGCCAAGTATAACGCGAACGCAAGTTTCTCGGGTGATTCGAGTCGAACTCAGGGACTTGTAACTAAATGCTATGCGGTAATGTGTTTGTTGTGGATGAATAAAAGAATGATGGGGGGTTTTAAGCTACAAACTACTCCTACTCCTAACTAACAGATAAAGCATTGAAAGTATGAATGAGAGGTGGAGACACGGCAACTGTTGACGCGTAGTAAATGCATGGAAAAATAGATAAAATGTGAGAAAGTCTTCATCGCAACCCTAAGTTTGACCGCAAGGGCAACCTCAGCCAACGCAAGCATGCGATTATGCTACACACACTTGCGCCTAACTCTAGGACGCATGTGATGTATATGTGAAGTGTCAAGAGGCCTTATTCCTAAGTTTTTATTCCTGTTCATGTGCTTTCACACATAAACAAGATGACCGCATACCACCATATCCTACTTCTTGGACGCATGCCATATCCTCTCTGTAGGTGCATACGCTGTGTAATAGTAAACAGAACTTATTTCTAAGTTCCCCATTCTTGCTTATGCGTTCCAATCCGCTCGCTCGAGTCTTATATTTGATTTTTAGACTACTCTCTCAAGTACCTAAATGATGAATGATGCGCTCATAAGACAAGGTAACCGCATAAACTTGGCTGACGTAAGATTATTCCTATCTCTAATGAATATTTGTTTACATTGCTTAATGCGACCAACCACTTACCCTCTCGGATAATTAGTTGTTGCTAACTTTACTCATAGACAAGCATTGCATCCGCCTATAGACAGGCGTTGCTACAGCTTCACACTAAGCAAATAAAGTTTTCTCACAACACTCACGCAATGCACACCTCCCGATGGTTTGCTACATGCTTCATATTTCTATGCCGCATGATTAAGTATGCGATACTCTAGCAATCTCACTAAGTGATGCAATGAAGGTTAAAGATGCAAAGTAAAGAAAGATGGAGATGGAATCGAAGGAAACAAAGAAATGCATTGAATACACAATGTATTAATTTCTTAATCCAAAATGTAATACAATACAATATAAGAAAAAAAAGAGAAAATGAAAGGACTAGCTGGAAGCAATGTCTTGCTTCCAGCAGATGTGTGTCAAGGCTGCCAGTGGTGCCATGGAAGGGCGGTGGAGCTGACTCTCTCGAGATCTAACTCTGACAAAGGCTCCGGTCATCACTCGGAATGGATGAAGGAGATGAAGAACTCTCAAGGTTTCGTCTAATGCATTCATCTGGATCACAAGGATCCGTCCGAGGCCAAAACTTGGATGGAAACCTTGGATGAAATGAAATTCTGCTCATCAGCTTCTATTTATAGAGCTTGATCACCGATAGCATTAATGGACCTGCTTTGATTTTGACGTTCGCAGTGTGATGGTTCTTTTCTGAATTCTCTGCTGCTAACGGCGTGGTAGGTGAAATGTCAACATCATCTTTTGATTTTCCCGAGACATGCATTGATGCTTCTATTCCATCAACCTTGCATTCATCCCTCTATTATGGTTATCGTCATGTAGCCGCAATGTCCTTGCGATGATCGCATTCACTTGGTTACCGCAACTTCTACACGATTACCACAATCGCTTGACGATCGCAACCCCTATGCGATGGATGCATGCGGTTGATTACCGCAATACCCATGCGTTGAACATATGCGTTCGCATTTGTGATGGAGAATTTCTCCGCATGCAGTCATCTATGCGATAGCCTGGCTTCCGCGTCTAAGTCCGCTTTTTGTGTTTACTACAAAGATAGACAATTTAACGCATAATAACATATAATAGTGGGTTAGCCGAGATTCTTAATGCTGAACAACGTAAACTCATTTTTACATGAATTCTTAACATAATTGCCGCATATTTTGCTTAACAGCCTTCATAATTCTAAATAAAAGGCCTAAGATGACGTGCATTTTTGCATGTCATCATTGACCTAACCTTAGCCCAATTTGTTAGAACTCTAGACTCGATCCCACTATCTTCCAATTTATCACCCTCTTCCTCCAATATCTCACACTCCCCATCTCAAATTGAACCTACATTTGTCTCTTCACTGACATCTCCTTCTGACCCTGAGGTCTCATCTTTTTCACACGTGCACACCCCGACTATCAATAATCACCTGGGGCTTGGAATGACGAATTGAAAACCTTCTTGATCAGCTATGGATTCTTGGTTAGTTGCTCTGAATCTTCTTTATATTATTTTTGATGCCTTATCATCACAGTGTTCTTGTTGATCTATGTTAACGATGTAATTCTTAATGGTAGTGACCATGTGGTCATCTCCCATCTTATTATGGCTCTTAATTATCACTTCGCTTTGAAAGATTTGGGTCCGTTTAATTACTTCTTAGGCATCGGAATAACTTATCTACAAATTGATATCCATATCAATTAGTCAAAGTATATAAATGATCTTTTGGACCGATTTAAGATGTCTACTGCCAAACCATGCCCTACTTCAGCTGTCTCTAGACAATCCCTTTCTATAAATGATGGCCTACTTCTTGAAGATCTATATCCCTATCAAATTGCTCTTGGCACCCTGCAGTACCTCGTTAATACGAGGCCGGTCATTGATTATATTATAAATCGTCTGAGCCAATTTTTAAAAGTGCCCACGGATGTTCATTGGAAAGCTGTTAAACGAATCTTGCACTATCTCAAAGGGATTGCCTCTCATGGGTTGTTAATTCAACCTAGCGACTCCCTAACCATCACCGCTTTCACTGATGTTGATTGGACGTCCAATGTTGATGATAGAAAATCAAGTGTTGCCTATTGTATTTTTCTTGGTCTGACTTTGATCTCATGGTCCTCCAAAAAGCAAGTTGTAGTCGTTCTCTCTAGCATGGAATTAGAATATGGTGCCCTTGCCCATACCTCAGCAGAAATTACATGGATAAAATAGCTATTGGCAGAATTGAGTGTCCACATCACCAATTCCAGTTATTTGGTGTGATAACATCAGAGTAGGTGCTCTCACTTCCAACCTTGTCTTTCATGCTCGAACAAAATACATTGAGCTCGACATCCATTACATTAGAGATTAGGTCCTTAGCAAACAACTGACAATTCGTTATGTTCCTACGACTGAATAATTAGTTGACTATCTCGCAAAGCCTCTCAGTCATACTCAATTCACTTATCTTCGATCCAAACTCGGTTTAGCTGCTGCCACCCGTCGTTTGAGGGGGGATATCAAGATAGGTGATCTAGCAGTCAAATGATGACTCAATAGCTGACCAACATGTGTATTATGATGTGGCCAAAATGTTTCCAAGATCTTCTTTTTTGTAAATCTATTTTCAATCAATAATTTTTAAAAGTATGTTGACGTAGGACGCAATAAATGGAAGGAATATGAACATTTTTCCACTCTTGTAGTATAAAAGGTTTTCATTAGGAAACAGACATTGACTAATGGGGCACCATTACACAAGGTCAACAAAAGGATCACATATCTTAGTGTAATTTACAACGACTTAAAGAGAGGCTTGATTTTCCTGACGATCGAATTACCGTAGGATAAGTTCGTTATGCGAACGACATATTTGAGAGAGAAGTAAATCTTCTTTTTTTTTAGTGAATTTAGTCTTTCAAAGTTACTTTTTATCGAAAATATGGTTAAATATAATGATTTTCATGTAAGAAAATACATTGTTTATTTTCAAAATTTGTGGTAAAAATGCTAATAGATAGTAAAATATATTTGGAAAATTAACAAGAAACTACCAACAGGGACCTATGTAAGAAAAAAAAAAACTATCAATAGGGACAAGATTTAAGATTTATTGAAAGTATATGGACTAAAATTTGTAATTTAGAAGTATATGGACTAATTAAAAATGTCTCAAAGTACCGTGACCAAAATAATATTTTAATCTATTTATATTTTGACATGATTTGGAAAGTTTTTTATATTTCTTTTTTGTACTAAGAGTAATTAGAAACCAATTTCAATTACTTATGGTTTATTTGGTTGATTTTATGTTTTTAGATTCATTAACTCAAATAAATATGTGTTTGACACATCATTTTTTTAAAAAACTTTTCGGATTCGCTAACTCAAATAGTGAAAATTCTAGAAACAACATTTATATATTTTTAATATATACATTTTTTTAATTTTAAATTTTAAAATGTAGAATAATTATATCAAATAAAAATGAAACATTTAGAAATACAGCCTATCATGTTATAAATTAAATTCATTTTTTTTAAAAAAAAAGCTCTTATGTAACGTGTGTGTGTGTATGTATATAGGTATATATGTATATATTGTTACAAAATAATAAAATATACAATAAAAATAATATTAATACAAGTTTATAAATAATTTATAGTCAATCTAATATTTAGTAGATAACTATAATTAGTTTTACATTTTATAAGTATAATATCAAACATATTTAAAATAATTGTTTAAATTAGAATTCAATTTTTGAATATGCTATTAATTACACATATAAAAATATAAAATATAACTTTATTTTCATTCTTAAATTTCTATTTTCAAATTTCCTACCCAACTAATATATCATTGTTAAAATCTCAACCATTAAACAAAAACTCATTTTAAATCTCAATGACTAAAAGTTTTAATAGACTTAAATCGAAATTATGTTCAAACCAATAGTTCATTTTCCACAAAATAATATTTGTTTTAAGAAGCTTCTAGCGATTGAGAAAAGTTTTTATACTATCAAAAGTATTAGCACTACACTCCAAAAATATCCATTTGTTAAAAAATATTCTTCTACTTTTAAAATTTGTAATATCACTCTTCAATTTCATAGTATTTCAAATCTATCTTTATAGTCAAAATCTTTTAAAACTTTGAGACCTAAAGCTGTGGAATAATGACCTTATAAACGATATATTGGTATAAATTTTCATTCTAAATCACTATTACACTATTTCATATTTCAATATCTATCCAAAATTCTAAAACATTGATATCATTAAGGTATTTTTGAAATGTTTACCAGAATTCAGGGATATTATTGTAACATTTGATAGTGTAGTTCGAAATAAAGGATAAAATTTGATGGTATTTTTTTTTATATATAATTTAGATTTTTTTTAAAAAAAATTAAACTTATAGACTTTACTTCTATGTCCAAATTTCTTCATTTGTTATTTATTTTTTATCAATGATTTAAAAACCAAATCAAAATTTGAAAACTAAACTTATAGACTGTACTTCTATATTCAAATTTCTTCTTTTGTTATCTATTTTTTTATCAATGATTTAAAAAACCAAATCAAAATTTGAAAACTAAAAAAAATAGTTTTTATTTTTAGAATTTGATTAAGAATTCAATTATTGTATTTAATAAAGATGTAAATTATTATAAGAAATAAAGAAAAAATTTATAATTATTTTTAAAATCTAAAAACAAAAAATAAAATAATTATCAAAGGAGAAAGTTTAACGGAGATTTTACACGTGATATTATGAGGGGGAGAGAGATTGGGGTCCACACCTTTCCGAAGTATTGAATAATGTGAATATTTGATGGTTTTGTGATTGCCATTAAATCCCTTTGTATTCAAACCAAACGACAAACCAAAATTGATCACTATATCTCACGGACACCTGTTTGCCTGATCTCACACGATACCATATTCTCATTTCCCTACATTTATCATTTTTAATTTTTTTAATTTTTTTAATCCAAGGTTTAAATCCTTATACTCTAATACATCATTTATATCGTTATATTAAAAAATTAAGGTTTTAGATCCATTTAGAACTTGAGAAAAAAGTATTTTTCAAAAAATTCATTTTTTAAAATACTTTTGATAAAAATCGATTAAAATATACTTGAAAAATTATTTTGAGTGATTGTCAAATACTCTAATTTCTTCCAAAATGACTTGTTTTTAAAAATTAAACACTGGAAAATGTATTCCAAACACGTCATTCATTTGATAATGATTCACTTTTCTTTGTTGTTTTTGAATTTTTTTTACTTGTTTTCTCAATATTTTTCAATTGTTGTTTACATCTTTAGAAAAGAAACACTCGAATTTGTTATTAAATTTTAAAACATAAAACAAATTTTTGGAAATTATTTTTATTAATCATGGATTTTTTTAAAAAACTAGTAGAAAGTGAAATGGGTGGAAGTAGTGTAATTAAACTAATTGATTTTCAAAAACCAAGCCTGAGTTATGTTTCGTTTCGTAACCATTTCGTTTTTTTTTAAGTTTATGAAAATTAAGTCTATTTCCTCCTTAATTTTTACAATGATTTGTATATTTATCAAGTACAATGGGTGAATTATTAACCAAATTTAAAAAACAAAAACAAGTTTTTAAAAGTTATTTTTTTTAGTTTTCAAAATTTGAGTTGGTTTTTTAAATCATTGGTAAAAAGTAAATAACTAAATAAGAAATTTGGAGATAGGAATAATATTTATAAAATTAATTTTTAAAAATAAAAAAATTAAATGATTATCAAACAGAACTCAAATGATCACCAAACGAATTCCTACCAAATACAACAACTATTGCTTTAAGTTTATTCTCATAGAATTTAAATTAAAAAGACAACCTTTTGAATGAAAATTTTTAAAATAAAAATTATGATATCATTTCTAATTTTTAATATTGATCACATTTACAAAATAAAACTGATTTTTTTAATACGAATATAAGATTACTCCAACTCCAAGCCCATATAACTCGAGTTTCTTTATTTGACCCACCGAAAAGAAAATTAGACGAATTTGTTTTTTTAAAAAAAAAAAAAAAAATTAGCGTTTTTAAAACATACTTTCACATTCTGATTTGAATTGTATGTGATTTTTATTCATTTATATACCCCTCCTATATTAGAACTAGAGATGTCTACGTGGCAGAGTCGGAAATGTCATTTCCTATCTCGTCTCCGTTTTCCATTTCATTCTCCATCCCGTAAAATTCTCCACCGGGGATCGGGGCGGGGATTCCTGCAGGAAATTTACGGGATCGAGAATTAATTTTTTTAATAGAAAGAAATAAATATAAATCAAATTATTCACATATATAATCTAAATTTAAATATTCAATTTAAACATATTCATTATCTTTCCCAATAAATAATCAAATTTGAAAATTAAATGTAATATTTATATAATAATAACAACATAACATTAGATAGCTAATCGGGGCGGGGACGGGGAACGTGACGGGGATGGGGAACCATCCCGTTTAACTCATGGAGAATTTTTTTCTCCCCACTCCCTCCCCCATTTCCCACCTAATCAGGGAATCCCCCACCCTATTCGGGCAGGACTTCGCAGGGCTCGTCCCCGTGGGGAAATTAAACATCTCTAATTGGAACATTACAATCTAGAAAATTGTGCATGTAGTTTTTCTTCTTTGAAGATAATATCTCTACCATCTCTATTGTTGTTTTTCTTTTATAATATCTCTTCATATTAATTTTGAACTAATTCTATAAAAGTATTAATAATAAGAATATTACATTCCATTATATAGATTTAAAGGTATAAGAACTTAAAGTCTAAGAAGATTTTAAAACTTACTTATCAAGTTTGTATATCTATACGAGTGATAGCAAATAATCCTCTTTCTTGAACTCCGATCTTAATTTTAAAAACATAAACGAGTATATATGATTGTAAAAATAATATAGAAACAAACAAAAATATATAAAGTGTAATGTGAATATAAATATTATGTGCAAAAAATGAAGAATACCTTTTTAATCGAATGTTGTTGAGATTAAAAAGTGAATTTTGAAAAGAATGAAAAAAGTATATAAACTGTCTAGTCTTGTTGCTGATAAAAAAATATTGTTTGATTGTTTATTAAAAAATGGTACATTATAATATACTAAATGTCGCATTGTTTGACCTACTTTCCTTTATTATTTTTTACATGAGGCACTAAGAATCAAACTCCTATCCGCTATCAACCAAACAACACTACATGTCAATAGGCTAATTTTTGTCATTTAATTTGAACTTTATTTATATATTAATATATATTACTTTATAATTTATATTAAAAATATAAAAACGAATTAATTGAAGAGGACACGTGTTCTTGGCCGCTACGTGGCTCATCCGATTTCTAAAATTATTCGTAGGAAGTGATAACAAAAAAAGGAAATTCATGAATTGAAGCTGTTTTAATCGTAAGTAGACCTTTGAAATTAAAAAATCCAATGGTTATAAAACTGGGGGTTGTGAGTTTTTAAACTTGTTTTTGTATAAAAAAAAAGGGATAAGAATGGAAATATTATCTTCAAAAACTGAAAATCATTCTAAAAAGATTAGAAGAAAACAAGAATTATTTAAAAAAAATCAAATAGTTATCGAGCCCGCTTAAATTTTTTGGATTAAAAAATACTTTTAGTCCTTCAAATTTATAGATGTAACAACTTAGACCTTTGAATTTTAATTTATAATGATGTAGTCATTGTAGACTTAAATTTGTAATAATTTAGTCCTTAAACTTTATTAAATAGCCATTAAGTCTCTATCCTGAAAAATCTCTTCAAAATTAAGTATCAATTTTTATTAGGTAAAGACATAGTCTTTTTATTTATAAACACATTGATTTTCGATCAATTTATTAATCTACATGTGTAAGAAAATTTTATTAAATTTTAATATTATTTTTTTACTATAAATATTAAATCGTTACAAATGGTAAAGTATTGTTACTTAGATAAAATTTTATAAATTAAAAAATACGGAAACTAAATTGTTACCGACTGTCTACCGATTTTTTTTTTTTTTAATTAATTATTGTGTGCTTTGATGTATCGGAGATTCATACATTGCAATCATATTTAATATAGTTTATGAAAAATTGATAGATCGGAGCTTAGAGATTAACGCTACTAAGTTATGACTAAATGTTTATTGAGAATACTTAATTAATTTAATTTAAGAGGATAGTTTAATCATAAATTTTCTTATTCATTAGGAGCTTAATTTTATAAATTGATTTGCTAGGATTTTATTTTCCCTAAAACTAATGTATTTTTACAAGTATTTTTTTAATGTTATTTTAATATAATTATTGGATGTATGTTGCAATTGCAATATGCCTAACACATCAAATAAAAATGGCAGATGTTTAATCTAATAAATTGAAAGCTTAGAATAAAAATGCATAATTATATGAGTTAGAAATTGTGATAAATTTTTATTAAATATTAAGACAACACTTAAAAGAGGTAATTTTCCAGTCTAAAATAAAAAAAAATAAAATAAACAACCAGTTTATATGTATATTAAAAAGTGGGGCTACATTTGTATTTTAACAAATATATATATTATATATATATAATGAAGTTGACTTTGTTTGGGAAGGGAATTATTATAATATTCAAATGGGAAAACAAACTAAAGAGTGGTTTTCTCTTTTTGTGACCTTTTCTTTTTTTCTTTTTTTCTTTTTTTAAAAAGGTTTATATAAATGATGTCTCTCACATGGATATTTCTTGCCCAAACTCTAATATCTCTCTCTTCCCCTTTGTGGAGATCTAATATTGTGTTTGTTTCCGAAGAAAAACATGGCTCACAAAGCTTCTCTCTCCCTCAACTTGTTGCTTCTCTTTCTGGCTTTCTCTTTTCTCCTTTCTTCTTCTTCTGCTGTTCCCACCACAAGTAACTTCTTCATTTCTCTCTCTTCATTCACTTTCATTTTCCCCTCTCT
>NW_028325479.1:0-6374 GCF_027475165.1 Benincasa hispida
AGCGAGAGTCACGAGAGCCAAACCAGCGAGAAAGCTGGAGAGAGCGAGATTCTGAGAACAAAGAGAGTGAGATTTGGACAGAAGCGTGGATTATGCATTGAATTTGCCCATGATCTTATAGATTATACATGGAGAACCCTAAAATTGAATACAAACAAAGGTTGAAGACGTAAGGGCAAACGTTAGCCAAAATTAGGTTTCTTATAAAGAGAAATTCTTAAACCTAAGTAATTTTAAAAAAGCCATTTGTAGGATGAGTTGTCACACAGAGAAGAGTTGGAAATGGCTATAAATAGGCGGCTTTGGGCTGGAAGTTAAACTCATTCTCATACAAAACTCAGTAGTAAAAATCGTGTGAAAAGAGTGAAGTAATTCTGTTAGTTTGAAGGAGGAAACACGAGGGAAGTGCTGCCAGAATTTCCTTCTGATTTAAGAGGGAAAGCTCTACTAATTAACCATAGGGAATAATAAGGAATAACTATGATCGCAATCAAGGTAAGTAGTTATCTCACCCTTTTTTTAAGTGTTTCATGGTAGTGTACCTTTAATATGTTGCATAATTATGTTATTGTTATGTTGCATTACATGTTTAAAATACGTTTATCGACAAGGGACCCCATGCATTATGTTTGTTCATAAGATTAAATTTTAATTAGATAAAGGTTATGCTTCTAGAGGCTAGCAGGGCATGTATGGTTGCACCCCTCTAGACCCAATTCTATGTCAAGTTTATGCTAGGGACTAACAGGGTATGTATGGTTGCACCCCTCTAGTCCAATCTTACGTTTATGTTAATGGTTGATGTTGGATGCGACTCTGGCCCTACTGACTGCATGACCCGCTAATCATCAGATGGGTTAGTTTCCGCCTAAGTCCTCATCTTCCTATCAGGGCGGAGAAATTTACGTTAGAAGCATAACCGACCATCACATGTTATTATATGTTTTCGGTCCCAATCATATGTTTTCAGGACATGTTGCATGTGATTGTGCATTTGGTCACTACCCTATGTGAGAACTACTTACTGGGTATATTATATACTCATCCTATTTTTACAGACTTTGTAGGTAAGGACACAGCGTAGGTGGCAGAATTGGACGTCGCTCAAATGGCCAACCATCAAACTCACTATTATAGGCATATGCATTTTTGTATCACTACGCTAGTGTTTTATGGATCCTGGTGTTTTGTAAAATAAACTTTTTATATAGTTTTCTACCTAATTAATAAAATCTTAGATATGTTCTTTTGAGATTTTTACCAAAACTCATCTCATAATAGAAAAGTCTAAGCATGCATGTCGTAGCGGTCGGACCATAATATGTAAGGATTCGATCGTTACACAATTTTCAAGTTCCATAATTATGGTGGTTAAGTTTTTCAGAAGCTAGCAATTATATAATGGATGATGACATTGTTGAAAAAGTAAAGAAATTTATTAGAGAATTGATTTTAACTCTTTCTAATCCAATTTATTTAGCAAAAATAATGTACCCATTCTCATTATTATTTCGCTACGGTACTTTAGTGAGACAGAATAGCCCCTACCAAAGGGTAGTTGACTACTCCTTCACTTAATCAAGATATTGTTGACGAAATACTAATACTAGAATAACTCTTATCCTTATAGTACTTAGTTACCGTTTATTTGGTCAAGAACTTTACTAACACTGAGTAAGTCTTGTAAGTGTATACCTCCACTTTCAAATTACAGAGATCGAAATTAAACAAGCCCTCGAAGGAGAAACAATTATTTGGAAATAGACCTAAGCAATCCTATGCATTTCTGGAGTTCACGTTATTCCAAATCCTATGTTACAACCCTCCGAAGGGATAGCCGACGCTAAACGACTAGCATAGGGTCGCATAAAACCAACCAGCATACGTAACATAGGAATCTCAGGGTGTGATCTAATGAAAGAGACCGTAGGCTGTGTTGACACACACCCTTCACCCACTAACTATGAACTACTTCCCCTATTCACCTTGTTATTGACCCATGCATACACTTTCTGAAGAGAGGTTGCTATTAATAGCAACTCGAAGACGAGCATGGATCTCATGGTTTGAACTCTAAGGGACGTAAGAGCTAGAAATAGTATATCTCATATACTATTAATCTCCCACTGTAGTGTTCTATTTTATAAAGAATTGGGTATTTACTTGGTTATTAACCTAATATTTAACAACCTAAGTTTAGATGATTTTTCCTAGTATAACTCTTATACTGGGATTAACCTATGATGTGTAGGTGATAAACCAATTTTATTACCTTACACAATTCATGCATGCTCATAAAACTATGGTTATTGACTTAGACGCCAGTTTGATCTCCAAGTAGGAGGTGTTCCGTAAACCATGAACTTAAGTACCCCCAACCTTAGACAAGATCTCCCCAGGTAAATAAACAACTCTTGTTGTACAAGTAATCAACCTATTCTAATTCTTAAAAAGGTGATTGAATTGCACCGGTTAACTCTAGGTGAGCATGCATCTTATCTTTGTTATAGATTTTAAAAGTCTAGGTTATTTTATAACACTTATAAAATAAAAAAAAAATTATAATATTTATAACCCTAGAACATTCATCTATAACATGCTTCCTTAAACAAACATGCTTTAATATAACATTTATATGAAAGCCTAGCATGCATACTATATACATTATAATACTTATAACATATAACAAATGCATGCCACATGTTTATCCTATGGTGGGGTTTTTAAAAAACTATATGGCATACTTTATGCACACAAAACCAAACAATATTATGCATCACATGTATAATAAGTAAACAACACTAAAGAGGACCGGTTTTGGTATTAAAAGCAAACAAACAACTAAATTATTACACAATTCAACAAGCAGCTCCCTCGAACCGGCTTCAAACACTTTAAACCAACTTGAACTAGCCAAAAAACATTCGTACCGACCTGAAAACAACAAAAACTAGGTTAAACTGGTCAAATCGGCTCATCCAGGTCAACTGGACCAGTCTAAACCATTTGGATCGGCTAGTCAATGCACGCAGGAGTCGGTCAACGGAAAGAGGCGCATGGGTCGGGTCGCTGACGGATGCGCGTAGAGCGCTGAAGGAACTGGGTCACATGCGTGCAAATGGACTGAGTCAGGGCTCCGGACGGGGCAAACGCTGACGGCAGCTAGTGTGCGCGAGGAATGCCACCTAACCAGGTCGGATGGCACTGCGGGTCGGGTCTAGGAGGAAAACTTGGGTCTAGGAGCTAAAACCAGGTCTTTAAGCCTTTCAACACCAAATTTGAAGTTGTCTCTTTCCTGAAACCAAGCAATTACAACCTAATAAGG
Source organism: Benincasa hispida (assembly GCF_027475165.1). NCBI lineage: Eukaryota > Viridiplantae > Streptophyta > Magnoliopsida > Cucurbitales > Cucurbitaceae > Benincasa > Benincasa hispida. The sequence continues at coordinate 3,326 of NW_028325479.1, forward strand.
ACTCTAAAGACTAGCAAATTTATAGACCCTTTGCCACACATTAAAGCTTATAAACATGTGAACAATTACAAATTTCAACAAGAAGTTAAATGAAAACTAATGCCAAAACTGTAATGTATCCACTTTAGTCAAGCAAACTTTCATCACTGAATTAAGACCCACCAAAATGCAATGGAACGTTATAAGCATGCTCTGATACCATTTGATGGAACATAAAGAACGCGTGCATAGTGAAAGCGATGAAATCAACAACATTCTAATTACATAAAAAAATAAGAATAAGCATGCAAAGGGTTAGAGAATACAACCTTTGAAGACTCCGCCACAATCTTCCTCTCCCGAGTTTGATCGACAACACCAACGGTAAATCCCGCTATTCAATGGTAGAAGAATACAGTTGTGGGACCGATATGTTAGTTAAAATAAGGGAATTTCACTATAGAAAGAAGGAGAGTAAAGAGAAAAGAGGTGGAAAAAATTAGGTCAAAAGTTGTGAAAGCATTAGTTATTCAAATTTAAAAAACAAAGCCTTTTGTAGAGAAAACACATGCAAAATCTCATTCTGCATGTCTTTCACTTCAAACTCCATTAACGTGTAATCTCTAAGTGTCAAGCTTGGGAAATGTCACTCCAAAGTCCACTTAGTGGGAAAATCTAACAATTAGATTTTTCCACTAACTAATTTTTTTTATTAACAAAATGAAATACAATTTTCAAATTTTGGAAATTATTTAATTTAAAAAATTCAATTAAATAAAAATAAACAAATTTAATATCACATATTAAATTGTTTAAGACACCTAACTTTGATTAATCACATTAATAAAGTTAAAAAAAAAAAACTTTCATGCTAATGATCAAGTATACTCTAAAAAATAATTAATTAATGAATAAATTATATCTCATATAAAATACTTTTTTCCCTTATGACCGAATTTAAACATTTCAAATTCTCACTTTACTTAGTTCTTCAATTTTGTCCGTATTGAGCTAGCAAAGAGATTTGATGGACCTACAGATCATAGGTTCCAACGATCTGAGACTAACCGGTCAAACTCTTTAACCTAGATAATCAACATTCGTAACTAATAGGACTGTCCACTATAGCCTATAGTTTCCCTCCCCTCACTATAGATATATTATGTGTCCATTTGATATAACCGTCATCAATAAGTTGATTCTTCACAGGTTGTTCGTAACCTCAGCTAGGTCAAATACCGAAATACCCCTAAGTTAGATCTTTTCTTCTTAAGTACCACTGTCCCTTTAATGAATAATTGATTTAGGATCATAATCACTAAATCCATTCCCTCTCAGGCCAACGAGAGGATGGGGCCCCTTGTTCAAGACTCGAGATCAGCCATTAAGGGGAACAACCTTTCTACTATCCCTGAAATGGGTAGGAGAGAATTCCATCTTGCAAATTCTATGTCCCCATTCATCTACCCAGTCTTATCCCTGAAATGGGAGGCATATTGAGAAGCGATGCTGGGCCTACCCTTACCTATGCAGATCAAGGGACAATCGCAAACAAACAGGAGTTCATAGATAGCTCAGGATTCAGATCAAGTTATCTTGGTCATCAAGAAGGGAAATTAATAAGTGTTAACAGTAAACGGCGTTAATACGTAACAGTGATTATTTCATGGTCTGTCGTACACAATCTCATCGTTTAGAACACCCCGCTCACATCTCTATATGAACGAATTGATCACTTGTTTATGACACTTTGCAACATTTGTAACAATCATAAAGTGGGTCGTATTCAATAATATCTCCAGAAATAGGTACCGGACCTGATCCAAGTACTATAGATGGTTTAGGCTATTTTACTCGAACTTGATCAAGTTTATATCTCCACATAAAGTCCAAGTATTCATGGAAATAGCCAAGGGTTCGTAGTTTATTGGATTTAGAGTTATTAAACAATCAACAACACTTGTCTCTAATGAACAACCTATTTATTGTCTTTATCATAAACAAATCCCTCTCATGCAAAAGAGAGGGAGAGACCCCATTGTTCAAGACCCAAAGTCAACACTTAGGGAAGCAATTTATCTACTTATCCTAAAGACATAAAGGAATGAATTCCATCTGGTGTAGCTATGTTCGTAGCTCTCTACTCGAAAAAATTTCTAAAATGGTATTCGTATTAAGTTGAGGACTCAAGTCACTCTCATCATACAAATCAAAGGACTGCCTCATAGACAAAAGTTCATAATTCACTAAAGATTGAGGTTGAGTTACCCATGGTTATCCTATGAAATGTTAATCTCTTCAGTCATCAGTGCTGTTAAAAGAGACTAATAATTTCGTAATATGTTCTTATACAAACTCTTTTTATTAGATACCTCACTTGGATGTCTTTACATGAACGATTTGAATCAAAATGTTTGTAACACTTACTACTCTTGTAACGTTTACAAAGTGGGTTGTATCCGTAGTGTCACAAGGATAAGGCACCCAACCTTATCCATACACTACAGACCATTTAGGTTATACTTGAACATGATCCACCTGTATGTCTACAACATACTGTTTAAGTTATATAAAATTGGTTTATTTGGAATTATCTTAGATTTGCATAGATGAGAGTTGGCTCAACAGCGCCGACTCAATAAAACTTCCATTTCAGGAGTAAGACCGAATAGATAGTTGGGGACAGAGAGTGCAAGATGGAATTCACTCCTACCCACTTTTAAGGATAGTAGAGAGGTTATTCCCTTAAGTGCTGATTTTGGGTCTTGAACAAAGGGCCCCGCCCTCTCATTGGCTCAAGAGGGACTTAGTTTTGTTGATTGGATCACAAAACAATTGTTCATTAGGGGATTAGTGGGGACTTAAGGAATAAGAGGTAATTTCGGGGGTCTAACAGAGATTCAACCCAACCATTATTACAAACAACCTGTGAAGGGTTGACTTATAAATCATGGTTATATCGAGTGGACATAATATATCTACAGTGAGAGGAGTTCAACTATAGGTTTTAGTGGAGTGACCCATTAGTTAACGAATGGTGGTTAGATTGGTCTAGTGAGTTTAATTGATT
>NW_028325480.1:0-21342 GCF_027475165.1 Benincasa hispida
AAAACAAATGATACTCTTAGTTTTGTACACTTTAGATAGAAAGGCATGTGAAACACACACAAAATGTGCGTTATTTGTCTTAGATTTAGAATGGTTTTTAATATGATTTTATAAGTTTTGATGTGTTTGCTAGTGATTTTTAGGTTTTATGTTACAGAATGGAAATGTACTCAAAATGAGTTAAAATGGATCAAATTATGCCCAAAGAAATCAAAACCGAGCAATGGATTAAAATAAAAGAAGAAAAGAAGGGGAAAAAAAAAATATAAAGATGTGAAAATTTTCCATCCGTCATCTTTTGTCTGTCATTAAAAGGACAACATGGCACATAGGGTTGCGACGCTGCCCATTTACGTTGAAAGATAGTAGCTACCTTAATTGGAGTGTTGTGAGGCTAGGCATAGCATTGCAACGCTACGATATTTGATAAGATGCAGATTCGCAATGCTACAAGTAGTGTAGCCTTACGTTATAGCAACAAAAAACTAGCGTCGCAATGCTGCATCACAGCGTTGCAACGCTACCTTTCCATAAATAAAAAATTCTTGCATTTTAGGAAAGATCTTGGGCTCCAAGTTAGCTTCCTCTATATATTTTAGACGATTTTAAGCATTTAGGGATATCAAGAATTGATCACGAAGGACATCAAAGGCCTAATTTCTAACCTAAAGAGAGAGTTTATACTTAAAAGTTAGAGAATTTGAGGAATATTTTGAAGGTCGTTCGAGTTCTCGAGGTTATGATAAAGACAAGCTTGGAAGACTCAAGAGATTAAAGAAGTCTTCGAGAGGATTCTTCTTAGGTTCCCTTTTCTTTCTCTAAATCTTATGCTTGAACAAATGTATGAAAATATGTTTGTGCAAGTATGAGTGGCTAAACTTGTCCGTTTTAGGGTATTGATGAAGTTGTTATGAATTTAGATTGAATCTAATTCTTTTCATGGATATTATTGAACTCTTGCTTTTTAATGATATCATATTTTATTCTTATTGATTGGTCATCAATGATTGCTAGGTTGAATATTTGATTGAGAGATTGAATGTTTTATCGGATCTATATCATTAAATCATTATTAATCTTTCATGATCATAGTTAGGTTAATAGTGAAAGTCGTTGATGACAATTCTTAATGTCGTGTTTCTTAATATGATTTCATAAGATTTAGTTATCAATTAAGTTGCATGAGAATAGTTTTTTTTTTTTTTAGAGAAAATAATCTTGAGTTAAGTTTTTAGACTTAGGCATAATGTTCATGCATGATTTCATAAATTGACTAGAGTAGATCTAATGAAGTGATTAACGGATTCAATACCCTAAAACGCTCTTATTCTCAAATTTTCAAAACACCTTTATTGCTTTATTTTATTGATTTCTAAAACCATAAATTCAAACTCGATTTTGATTTCTTAGCTAAAATTGACAAAATTTTGAGATAGCTAAACAATAACTGTTAACTTGATATCATAGCACGATACTCGGCCTGACAAGTCGTTTTAATATTATAACTTGACCATATACATTTGCGTGCAACACAAAATCACCACATTAAGTTTTTGGCGCTATTACTGGGGATCAAAATAACGATTTTTTATTTAATATTTAAGAGTTTGAGATATTCCAGACTAAGGGTTATTCTTGTTCTAACTTTGTTTGGTTTTTCTTGTGCATGTCCCATGACAAAGACACCCTTCTTTTGCCTCTTGACCCTGAGATTGAACAACCCTTGAGGAGGAATCTTAGGAATAAGTAAGAAGTAAAAGAAGAGATGGCCGAGGAGGGAGATGGAAATTAGAGATTCTTTCCAAACATCTCTCCCTATTGCTCAATCCAGAATTATGGAGGCACCAATAAATACAAATAATTTTGAGCTAAAACCGGGGTTCATTCAAATGGCGAGGGATATTGCTTTTAGAGGACACCCCACTGAAGATCCTTAGAAGCACCTGAGATATTTTCTTGAAATTTGTGGAACAGTTAAGATTAATGGAGTTATGAATGATGCAATTAGACTAAATTGTTCCCCTTTTCTTTACATGATAAGGCTAAGGATTGGCTAGAGACCATTCCATCGAAAAGTATAACCATTTGGGAGGAGCTAGCTCAAGCATTCTTGAATAAATATTTTTCTAAATTGAGGTATGATTTTTTTTCTTTTTCTCAACAAATGGATGAACAATTATTTGAATGTTGGGAAAGGTACAAGGATCTCCTTAGGAAGTGCCCACAACATGGATACCCTAGTTGGTTGCAAATACAATTTTTCTATGATGGGTTGAATGACAACACCAAATCCATTCTAGATACTATTGTTGTGCATCTCTTTTCTCTAGAACTGCTACAGAAGCTTACATTATTTTGGAAAACATGGCCTCTACAAGTTATAATTGGCCAAATGATAAGGCTTCCACCAAGTAGCAGAAGTTTATGAAGTTGATGAGGTAAGTGCTATAAAAGCTCAATTGACCACAATTACTAATGCTTTGAATAAATTGACATAGATGGTCAAGCACAAAATTCATTGTCCATAGCCTCTTTAGCAGCTAAGGCATCTGAAAGTCAACAAGTTTGGGACTCACACGACACTCAGAGGGTTAATTATGTGGATACAAGACAATGTAGAGGCCAACAACAAATTCCCGCACACTACCACCCAGGTTTGAGAAATCATTAAAATTTTTCTTATGCAAATAACAAAAATATTTTGGCCCCTCTAGATTTTCTTAAGAAAAGAAACCGTACTTGGAGGAATTGATAATGGACCTTATCAAGGTGTCCACGGAGAAAACATCTACCTTGGAGAATTCAATTCATAATATCTTGGGCACCATACAAAACCATGACAAGTCCATTGAAAATTTGGAGATGCAAATGAGCCAAGTAGCTTCCACTGTGCATACCTTACAAAAAGGTAAGTTTCCTAGTTTCCTCGAGAAAAATCCAAGAGAAGAATGCAAGGCAATCACACTTAGGAGTGGCAAAAAATTAAATGAGCCTATTATGAATGGGGATGAACCAACTCGATAGGAGATTGAATTTACCATTGAGGATGAGTCTACAAAGGAGAAACATGAAGAAAAATCCAAATAAAACCAGGGAGTACTTCTAACTCTTTACTTTTTTGTTCTTAATTCTAATCCATATCCTCAAATATTTAAGAAAAAAGAAGGAAAATGCACCATTTTCTAGAATTTTTGAAATTTTTAAGAAGTTGCATATTTACATACCTTTTTCTGAAACCTTAGAGAAAATGTCAAAATATGCTAAATTCATGAAAGATGTCCTGTCCTGGAAGAATATGATTGGTATGTATGAGACAGTGGCTTTGAATGAGGAGTGTAGTGCGGTGATACAAAATAAATTGCCTCCTAAACTAAAAGATATAGGGAGTTTTTCAGTGGATTTTGTGGTTCTTGACATGGAAGAAGATGTCGGTATTAAAATAATCCTTGGAAGGCCATTCTTAGCTACCAGAGAGGGGCTCTCATTTATGTTAAGATGGTAAGCTAATCTTTAGGTTCAATGATGAAGAGGTAAAATTTGATCTATGTTAAACTCTTAGCCATGCGGATATTGAGGTTATTGATGAGCTTCATGAGACAAGTAAGTGTGTTAATACTTCATCTTCTTCTGGTAAATATTCTTTTAATGGTGGATTCTTCTTTGAAGGTGATTGATAAAGATGATGGAGTGAATGGTGAATGTTATGTTAAATTAGGAAGTGAAAAATTAGAAAAGCATTGTGATGAGAATCATGCCTCTACTTTTGTTAACGCTCTTAATGATTGCATGTCTTCAAAATTTAGTTCTAAGATGGAGTATGAAAAAGTAATGGAGAAGCATGTAAAGAAGATGTGTGTAGTCCCGTGAGATCTCCTAAAAATGATACATTGAATTTCATTGATTATGTTCATAAAGGAAATATTGATTTGGATGATAAGGAAGGAATGCATGGTGTGTGTACTGGCAATGTTAAATTTTTTTTTTTTTTTTTTTTTTTTTTTTTTTTTTTTTGTGAATGCCAATGTGGGTGAAAACTTTTGGTTCCAAGATGTTCTAGGATTGACATGACAAAACCATCTTAGGATCTGGCATGATTTATAAGCCCCGTCTAACTAGAGGATGTTAAACCAAGCGCTACTTGGGGCAACCCAAGTTTTTAATTGCTTTCTTTAAATTTATGTCTTTAGTTTTTTTATTTTTTATTATTTATTTATTTATTTATTTTTTTAATGAAGACATTCATAGCTTTCATTTGTATTGAGGATCATCATTTAAACAAAAAGTACTCATTCTATGAGCCTATTCGATGGACTCTCGTACACACCTAGGCTTGTATTTCTATCTTTCTCATGCACTTGGGACAATGCATATTTTTAAGCTTGGGGTGAGAGGTCATTCATACTTTTATGTTTTTTTTTTTTTTTTTTTTTTTTTCATTTTGTTATGCATGCTAATGTGGTTTTATTGATAATATGTATGTTAATCTTTTGCAAAAATTGGAAAATTTTGAATTTTTTTTATTGAGATTTGAGAAGATGATGAGAGTTCTTTGTTGTGTGTTGTTGATGTTGATTGTCCATGATGAGACTTGAATATGCATGATTAGATGAATTATTATGAAAATAGACAAGTAATATCTTGAGTTATGATCTATTTATGTCCCTCTTTGTGTTTCCGACATCATGAGCACGTAGTCACTTTGATTTAGAAACTTTAACTAAAACAAGGACCATGCTAAGTATATTTGGTTGTCACCTCGAAAAGCCCTACCAGTTAGAGAGTTGATGTGCATGATGGTTTGTAATATCAGATGATGTGGAAAGAAAAGAATATTGTGTTTGCCTCTGAAAAAAATAGTGATCTTCATGTTCTTAAAAGAAATATCTTTTTATTGTTTAAACTTGTAATGTGTATGCATGGATAGGGGTAAAAAGAGCTACCTTTACTGTGATTAGTTAGGACACTTGGGAATTGACTAGGTATGGTTCCCTGCAATGAATGTGTGAAAGCTAGTGACCCTAGGTAAAATGATGCAAGTTTAGGGCCGTTGTTGTTAAAAAAAATCAAGGCACCTTAGTGGACATATTACTTTCTTGAAATGTATAGATGCTTGTGTTGGGGTTGATACCCTAAATCTCATAGGGTCCTGTAGTTTGTAAACACTTGTATGAACAGACATTTTGTGATTAATATATGATATTTTATTCACTTCAGTCTATGAAATATGAGATATTTTAGTTGCATGTACCACAAACCAATAAACTAAGATCCATGGTTATCGTTGTAACTTGAGCATATATGTGGAGACATACAACTGGATCGTGTTTTAAGTGATACTCTAAATGGTCTATAGTATATGGATAAAGGAAGGATACCTTATCCTGGTGACACTACGAGTGTGGTCCGCTTTGTAAATGTTACAAATATTGTAAAGTGGTACAAATGATTTGATCCTGATCATTCATGTATTAGACATGCGGGCGGGTATACTCTATACAAAGAAATATGTATAAGACTGAACCACAAAATATTTAGTCTCGTTATATAACACCTTCATTTTACTAGGATGACCATAGGTAACATGACCTTAATCCTGAGTGAGTTGTGAACTCCTACCTATGAGGGCGGTCCTTTGATTTGCATGGGTGAGAGTGGCAAGATCACCGACTCAACAAGCCTACCACTTTGGAGATTCATCTGATTGGGGAGCTGGGAACTAAACTACATAAGATGAAATCCGCTCCTTCCTTGATGTAGGGGTAAGTAGATAAACTGCTCCTTTAAGGGTTGATTCCGAGGCTTGAACAATGTAGCGCCAAACCTTCTCTTGACCCGAGAAGGGTTTAGTCATAGTAGGACTATGATCTTAGTTCATTAGAGGAATTAGTGGTACTTAAGGAGTTAGATGTAACTATAGGGGCAAAACGGTGATTTGACCTAGTTGTACTTACGAGCGATTTGTGAAGGGTCATTGTACTGTTGATTGGTTATATCCAATGGACACAGAAATATATCTGTAGTGCGAAGAGTGCAGCTGTCGGTCTTGGAGTGCTCGATAGTTAAGGATGGTGGATAATGTGATTAAAGAATTTAGTCAGTTATTCACGTACCGTTGGAGCTTCAAGCTATAGGTCCATAAGGTCCCCTTGGTAACTCAATGGATTCAAGTTGAGAATCAATTTTTGGGTTAGTTTGAAATGTTTAAATTAAAAAGAGGGATTTTGATTATATATATATAATTAAATTGATTCAATTATATATGATATAATTGATTTAATATATTTGATACATTATTATTTGATTGGAGGAATTAATATAAATATGATTTATATTAAATGCCATAAAATAAAAAAAGAACTATGGTTTATATGTTGCATATGATGCAATATTAAAACAATAGGTTATAAATATAATATGATGTTAGTTATTATATTTATTTATAATTTATTAATTATATAATAATTGATATTTCTTTTTCTCAATAACCAACCTTAGTAGGTGGTTATACAGTTATTATGGCTAAGTGGGATAAAATGAAAAATAGTTTTTCAATTCATTTTGACGATTACGCGTTATCAGATTGACTATCGAGTGACTAAATGATCACATCGAGTTTACTATACAATAGTACTCGCTTCTAAACAATCGGGCATCGATCTATACGATAAACTTCATCTACTAGACGATTGTGTGATCGCATACTTGATCGTCTACTCTAATCCATCCCTCTATCCAAAATCAGTTAGAGCCCACAACTCCTGGATTCTCACACCGAGAATATTAAGGTAATCTTGTGGTGGTGTCTAGTTCTATTCGAGGATCGAGTTTTACTCGCTGGTGTTCAAGGAAGTTCCAATTGATCGTTATGTTCGAGTTTGTTCGAGGGAAATATGTGAAGAAAGAGTTCTTCAAAGGTATTGTCTCTCTTATCCTTTGTTTTCTATTCGAAGCATGCTATAATTTATCTTTAATGCATAATCATTTCTGTATGATTGTAAATGTTTTTTTGAATTCTTTTACAATGGAGTTTGGAACGATCGACTTCTGCTCAAAAGTCCTCTATATTTAGAGTTCCTTCAGCTTGGTGATTAGTGCATGAGCCAGAGTAGGGGGAAAATTGGAGAAGTTTTCTTGAACCTAATTATTAGTTCTTGTGTTTTAAATGAATGTGGCTTACACACAAGCACATGGAAGATAAATTGATTTGGCCATGAATGACGATAATAATGGACTTGCTTGACTATTTCTTTGTAGGTTTCTATATGGCTATTCTTTGAGGCATGAGTCATTGGCACACTTATTTCTGTTAGGTTGATGCCCTAAATCTCGTAGGGTCCTATAGTTTGTAAACATTGCCGAACAAACTCTTTATGTGATTAATAAAATATATGATATTTTATTCACTTTGTCTATAAAATATATGATATTTTAGTTGCATTAACCACAAACCAATAAACTAGCATCCAAGGTTATCTTTGTAACTTAAACATGTATGTGGAGACACACAGGTGGATCATGTTTAAGTGATAACCTAAATGATCTGTAGTATATGGACAAGACTAGGTACCTTATCTTAGTGACACTATGAGTATGACCTGTTTGTAGGTGTTACAATTGTTGTAAAATGCTACAAATGATTTGATCCTGATCATTCATGTATTAGACATGCGAGCGGGGATATTCTATATAAAGCAATTTGTATAAGACCGGACCACGAAATGTTTAGTCTCACTATATAACACCGTTCACAATAGAGACTTACATTTCACCAGGATGACCATAGGTAACATGACCTGAATCTTGAGTTAGTTGTGAACTCTTGCCTATGAGGGTGATCCTTTGATTTGTATGGGTGAGAGTAGCCAGATTGCTGACCCAACAAGCCTACCATTTTGGGGATTCATCTGATTGGGGAGCTGGGAACACAGCTACACAAGATGGAATTCACCCCTTCCCCGAAGCAGGGGTAAGTAGATTAATTGCTCCCTTAAGGGCTGATTCTGGGTCTTGAACAATGTGGCACCACACCCTCTTCTGGCATGAGAGGGATTTAGTCATAGTAGGGCTATGATCTATTGTTCATTAGAGGGATCGATGGTACTTAAGGAGTTAGATGTAACTATATGAGCAAAACGGTAATTTGGCCTAACTGTACTTACGAGCAATTTGTGAAGGGTCATCGTACTGTTGATTGGTTATATCCAATGGACATAGAAATATATTTGTAGTGCGAAGAGTGCAGCTGTCGGTCTTTAGTGGAATGCCCGACAGTTAACAAATGGTGAATAATGTAATTAAAGAGTTTAATTAATTATTCATGTACCATTTGAGCTTCAAGCTACAGGTCCATAAGGTCTCATTGGTAGCTCGTAAGGATTTAGTTGAGAATCAGTTTTTGGTTTAATTTGAATTGTTCAAATTAATAGAGAGATTTAATTATATATGATATAATTAAATTATTTCAATTATATGTGATATAATTGTCCTAATGTATTTGATACATTATAGTTTAATGGAAGAAAATAAATATTTGGATGAGATTCAAATATATTTTCTAAGAATGTGATTCATAGTTGTTAAATTTAATATAAATGAGATTTATATTAAATGCCATTTAAAAGAGAAAAGAAATTATAGTTGATACTGTATGTGATACAATATTAAAACTATAGGTTGTGTTATATTTGATATAACATATAATTTAATATAAATATAATATGATAAGTTAGTTATCCTATTTATTTATATTATTTTGTTATTTTTATTTGAATTATATGCCCCATCTTTTCTCTCCACCCACTTTAGCGATTGAAGTTTTATTTATTTATTTTTTTATTTTTACAGAAGAGTTCTGTGTTCTTGTGTTCTCGAGAGAATTCTCAATCTTCTTCCTCCATACATTAAACCTTTCCCTCAAACCAAAATAGTTAGAGCCCACCACTCCTAGGTTCTCACCCCGAGAATACCAAAGACTCTTTGTGGTTGTGTACGGGTTTTGATTTGAGAAAATCTTGAAGAAGGTCTTCAAGAAATTGTTGATTCTGTTCGAGGGAGGATTTATGGAGAAAAAGGTCTTCAAAGGTAATGTATCTTGAACCCTTTACTTGAAAAAGCATGCTGTAATTTAACTTTAAAAGCATATCACTTGTATATTTATTGTAAACTTAGTATTTGATAATTAATGGAATTTAGACGATCTGCTTCCACTCAAGGTTCTCCTCACACAAATTCCTTCAATTGGTATCAGAGCTAGGTTGTTGGTTTCTGATTCCAAATTCCATTCTTGTATTGAATCATTTACAGTACTGGTGGGTTTTATTAACTGATTCTGTTTATATGATGAATGGTTGTGGATGTATTGTTGGTGGATGTTTTGGGATAGAAATCTCAGTTTAAGGCTATCTTTAAATTTACAAAGTTGGTTTGTAAAAGACCCCTGCGTTTTTGGGCATTAAACATTGCAACCGAGTTTGTATTTGTTAGTTTTGAGTCGCTTGTGAAGCTTCAAAGAAGGGTTGCAGATTAATTTTTCGATGGAGAAGATGAAACAGAGGTTACCGCATCGTGTAGCTAGAGCTAAACGATCACATAACAGATTGTGTAGAGTTTGCTACACGATCATGTAGCATTTGCTAAACGATCGCATAACTAATGCTACACCGATCGTGTAGATTTTGCTACACAATCGTGTTGCGTTGGCTACAGGATCACATAGGCGCTCGCTTGCTGGACGATCGTGCGATATTTGATACTCGACGCATCCTTGCGTGCTACACAATCGCGTAGACTATCATGCTCATCGCATAGTCATTAGCTATGCGGTCACATAGTATATGATACTCAACGCCTGGATGTTTACTGCACGATCGCGTATACTTTCATGCTCATCGCATAGTTATTAGCTACACGATCACATAGACACAATGCATAGCTGCTCGACGCATAGGCGTTTGCTACACGATCAGCTGCAAGGGTTCTTTAAGGAGTGGTTCGGGTCGAGAGGTTCAAGACCCGGTTCACTTGTTCCGAACTGGTGAACTCAAATATGTAATAGTTATCCTTTGCTTTTCTTTTTAGAGCGGCTCTATCCCAATCCATCAACTTTTAGTATAAATATACATGTGATGTATGTTTTTATTATATGCCATAATGTATGTCATATAGTTTTAAAAACCACCATAGGTTATGCATTTATTTTCATGCAACATTTTATATTATAAGTGCTATAAATATTAGTATGCACGATTTAAATTACATAAAGCATCCTCATACATCATATAATATAAGAGTTATTGTATATGTATGTATGCATTATAGCATATCCATGCATCATTTATATTATAAGGGACCTTTTGTCTAATGCTGGTTCTAACTAGGTTGGGGTACTTAAGTCGATGGAAATATCGCACCCCTACCTGGGAACCTACCTGGAAAGGTGAATTAGATAGATTTATTACATGCATGCAAGTTTGATAAGTATATTAAAGAGTTTAATGAGACTTGAATCAAAGTTGTTTAATCATCAAAGACGAGTTTTTTTTAGCAAATTAAAAAAACACTTAGATAAAATAAGTACATTTCTCTAAGTTAATTAACCCTAGGTAGAACACTTAGTGGGAAGAAAAAGGGTATATGATACTTCAATTTTTTCCTCTACATGTTTCTTCCAAAAAGCTCACACCGTGAGATCTACTCTCGGCCTTGAGGCACCATGGGTGTCCTCCTATGGGTGGCATTTGGGTAGGTCAATACCAAGATGAATGGAGAGAGTGTTTATAGTAAGTGGGAGCGGGGCGTGTGACAACACATCCCTTTGTTTCTCTCATTAGGTTGAATAAAGTTTCATGCATTGCCTTCGTGGCATCTTGGGTGTCCCCTTAAAGGATGGCAGTATTGCACGACACTTTATTTGATCTCAAAAAATGGATAAGGTTGCTTTAGTCTCTTGTTCCAATCAACTTTTCCCTAAGGTTGGCACATTGGGGCAGGACTCTAGAATCTAAAATGAGGGGTTACACTTACACAAAATTGTTAAGGATGTTAACAAATTCTGGACCGAACAATGGTGACTATTAGTTACAAGGACAAGGAGTTGTTTCTGTTTAATGGTTGAGAATGTCTCATTTCAGTGAACGGGCACTTGATCACCCTATGGTGACTTTTGTCCTACCTCACTAAAGCATCATTGTAAAATAGATGTCACTTAGGGTACACTAGACTATTTTGCAAAACTTGATTGGTTTTCTAAAAGTGCGAGAACTATGTTAGTTTACTTGCCGCTGATAAACTAACTGCTACACTTAGTTTTCTAAAAGAGTGATAGGTTCCCGGTGGTGGGGTGTGAAAGCTAGCCCTCTAGGTAAAATGAATGCCCTTTATGTTTTATATGTGTGAGTTTAGGCACCCTTGTCTTAGTGTTGCCATCATTTTTTTTTTCTTGCAAGTTTGGTATGTCCTGAAGGAAATTGGACATGAGGATTTCTATGAGCAGTGGAATGATCATTCCAAATTCCATTCGTATTTGAAAATACACAATTACAATCAAGAAACTGAAATTTACAGGTTATGCACAAAACGAAATTACAACAGGCTTTACATAAGATCAAGGGATAGAATTATACATACCTTTGAAGACTCATCTTCAGACACCCTTGATCTCGAATGCTCGTACAATTAGCAAGATAGCAATCACGGAAGCTCGAACACTACAACTGCAACATAGCACGATCACAATGACCACTAACACAGTGAACAACCTCTAAATACCTCGACTTAGTCGAGTTGAGTAAGACTCCAACACAATGGCTACTTTTGTATTCTCGGCGTGAGAATCTAGAAGTGTGGGCTCTGTGTGGACTTGGTTAGAGGAAGAGACCGGAGGAATAACAATCGTGTAAACAATTGAACAAGTGGGAGATGGAAAAAGTCTATAGTATAGACGATGTCCAATCGTTTAACAAGTGCTATGCGATCATTTAGCGAAAGCTCCGCGATCGTTTAGTTAAAGGCCAGTTGAGTGAACTATCGTCTAGTGTCACTCCATGATTGTCTAGTCTCTCTTTAGCTATCATTTAGTGAATCTAATCCACTTGACAGCCAACTGTGAGTTATTCCAAGAATGGAAAATGTCAATTCAATAACTACTAAATTTTGGAAAACATTTTTTCTTTTATCTCACGGTTACCATGAAACCACCAATAACTTCCCACTCAATTAATTATTAGAGAAAAAGAGAAAATTATCCAATAATTAATATTATTATAAGTATATATGATAACAAACTTACCATAGTCTATTTATAACCTATAGTTTTAATATTTCATCTCATGAAACATATAAACCATAGCTCTTTTCCTATTTCATGGCACTTAATGTAAATCTCATTTACATTAATCCTCTACTTGATGTTCTCATACATCACACTGATCATACATATTTAATTGAATTATCTCTTGTCAATTTGAAATCTTCAAATCAACACCAAGAACTGATCCTCAACTTGAATCCGTTGAGCTTCTAAGGGGACCTTATGGACCTATAGCTCGACGCTCCAACGGTACGTGAATAACTGACTAAACTCTTTAGTCACGGGATCCACCATCTGTTAACTGCCAGGCACTCCACTAAA
The DNA here is from genome assembly GCF_027475165.1 of Benincasa hispida. NCBI lineage: Eukaryota > Viridiplantae > Streptophyta > Magnoliopsida > Cucurbitales > Cucurbitaceae > Benincasa > Benincasa hispida. Next base: position 12,629 of record NW_028325480.1, read on the forward strand.
GACTGACAGCTGATCTCTCCTTACTACAAATATATTATGTGTCCATATCAACCAATCAACAGTGCGATAACCCTTCACAGATCGCTCGTAAGTACAACTAGGCCGATAATCGTTATGCCCCTATAGTTACATCTAACTCCTTAAGTACCACTGATCTCTCTGATAAACATAAGTCATAGTCCTATTATGACTGAGTCCTCTCTTCCAAAGAGAAGTTATGGTCACTATGTTCAAGACTCGAAATCAGCCCTTAAGGGAGCAATCTATCTACTTACCCCTGCTTCAGGGAAGGAGTGAATTCCATCTTGTGTAACTAAGTTCCCAGCTCCCAAATTAGAAAAATCTCCAAACAAGTAGGCATGTTGATTTTGCAATCTGGCCACTCTCACCCATACTTATCAAAGGACCGCCCTCAAAGACAGGAGTTTCCAAAACACTCAGGATTGAGGTCATGTCACCTATGGTCGTTTAGGTGAGATGTAAGTCTCCAGTATCAACGACGTTATATACAGAAACTAGTCATCTTGTGGTCTAGTCTTATACAAAGTCTTTATATAGGACACCCCCGCTCGTATGTCTCCGCATGAATGGTCAGGATCTACCATCTGTAGTAGTTCATGATAACTTTTAGAAATAAAAGTTATTTATACTGTTTTATTTAGATATTGCGGCTAAAAGAAAAAAAAAGTTGCGTCGATAGTATAGAAATTAACTAAGAAATGCGAGAATTATAAATTGTTGTCAATACATCCACTAACACCATTGCGATGGTAGAATAGAATATTTCAATTTCTGTTTTGCAGGAGATCAATCACCGCATGCGTTAATGGCTCAAAGATAAAAGAAACAACGCATCTACGTCGCATTGCGCTTATCATTCAGGAATGAAGAGATGATCAACGCAATGACGACACATGCGACAATCGATCAAGAGCTTAGCGATCAACGCCAATTCAACCACATGTGGTAATAAAAAATAACACCGCATGCGGCGATCGATCGAAGATGTAAAAAGCAACGCATTTGCGGAGGATTTGGACGGATGTACAACTTTCAGTTGTGCATTTCTAACGGGTTGATTGTGTAACAGAAGGGATATTCACTCTGCCATTTCAGGAACTACCATAACTATAAAGTGGGGACCACAAATCAAAGAGCCATGCTACACCTATAAATAGCTTCTGCAAATTCACTGAAAGATATACTTGAATACATAGAGATGTGTATATACTGATCTGAGAGAGAGACTATTCTGAAGCGATTTCCAGAGTAGATCCGGGATAATTAAGAGACAAGGCCGAGAGGTGAGTCTCCGGGCAAAGAATCCTTCCGATCCCTATCGTAGAAGCTCTGTACGAAGGTTATTTCTACTAGAAGAGCAAGACTGAGAGGGAAGCTCTCCTCTCCATTTCTACCACACGCCGGCAAGCAAAACCTCCGTCCAAGATCCGTGTCAAGACGTTGATACTTTTCTGTATTTGTTTCTAATCTCTTTTTCATCATCTGTATTCATCTTCTTAATCTTTCATTCACACCATGTATCAAACGCTTAATCTTAGTATTAAATGTTATGATCATTTCCATTGTCATCTCTCTGTCTATTTCCGTTCAGCCATAACCATTTTCTCCATGATGTTTTCCTAATTCCCTGGGTAAATAGCAAGAGTTAAGCAAGTAAATTAATTTGTGTTAAGGAAATAATTAAGTTTAGCTAAAGCATGCTCGACGACATCTTCACCTGTGAGAGCAGAAGTGAAGATGTTGTTCCGCCTATCGAGAGAAGGTTGGAAGAATGTGTTAACTAAAGCGAGAAGTACTTCTAGAGATGGAAGCAACCTTGCGTTCATCACGTTCATCCCTGTTTCACCATAGAGATATGGGAACGCGGCCAATCACCGAGAGGTGTACGCCAAGGGAAAGCGGAATGTTAGTTGCATCTTTAATGCAATTGACAAACTTGCAATGTTTTTACTATTTATTCCTTCTATTTCTGGTTCATTCATAAAGACTTGCCATCGCATACCACGATCCTTTGTATAACTTCACAGTCAGTCTCGAACTCAGTATCATGTATCATGTATCTTGTATCTTGTATCATCTTAGTTTAGGATTTTATTTTCAACGTAATTTATTTTATCAACGCAATTTTATTTTCATCGCACTTTAGATCCCTGTATAATCCCAATTCTTTATTAATTGTAAAAACCGGTCGCATGTATCACAAAAGTAACGCATTAATGAAAACAATCCCTGTGTTCGACCTCGGATTATTCTGAGAAACTTGCATTGGAATTATACTTGGTTTTAGTGCAAGGAAACTTGTGACACACATTACTCTATCGCATACTGCAAGCCTATCATTAACAATGCATATTTAGAAGTAGTATTGCATAAAGACTAAAGATATAAAAACATCGTGTCAAGTTTATGGCATAGTGCACCCATAAAAAATAAAACCATCTTTAGTGTTACAAGTTTATGGTGCCTTTGCCGGGGATTGGTAACGGTTAATGTTGAGTACTTTTGTGGTATTTTGCAGGACAGATCTCTTTGTACTGTCTGTTTAACGCAAAGAATAGACTGACGGTTTATGAGTATTGGAACTGATCCAGAATTCGAAGCTGACCCAGTGATCGAGCGTACATTTCGCGCAAGGGCACGCCAGAATCGAGCAAGGCGTAAAAGAGTGAATATGGCAGAAAACAACAACAATGATAATGTGGCATCCGAAGTAAATCAAGGGGTGGGCCGGCCAGCGCAAGATCCCATTTTTCTTGCTGTTGACTGCAACATTCCAATGAGGAACTATGTGACGCCCAACCTCTATGACTTCTGGCCTGAAATTTCACGTTTGATAATTGAGGAGAACACACATTTCGAGATTAAGCCGGTTATGCTCCAAATGATTCAGAATATGGGGCAGTTCGGTGGTCTACAAGGTGAGGACCCACATGCCCATCTGACCAGTTTTGTTGAGATGTGCGGTAACTTTTCCATCCCTGGCATAACCCCAGAAGGTATCAGACTATACCTCTTCCCATACATCTTGAGGGATGAGGCTAAGAGGTGGGCTCATTCATTGGAGCCAAATGAAATAATTTCCTGGGACCAGTTGGTGGAACGGTTTATGAAGAAGTTCTTCCTTCCAGTAGTCAACGCAAGAAGATGAAAGGATGTGCTGAACTTTGAACAGATGGATAACGAGACCCTAAGCACCGCCTGGGTGCGATTCAGACGTTTGGTAAGAATTGTCTGCATATCCGGATACCCGATTTCGTTCTGATGGAAACGTTTTATAATGGCCTGAATAGATCAACGCAAGCCGTTGCTGATGCCTCCGCTGCGGGAGGATTTATGGATAAAATATACACTGAAGCCAAGGTCATCTTTGACCGCATCTCGTAGAATATGGATGACTGGGTAGATGACTGGTACGGAGGAAGAGGCTCCGAGAGAAGAAGAAATGATAATGCCATTGTACCTACAGATACAATGACAACTTTGGCCGCACGGATGGCCACAATAACCTCTCTTCTACAATCGATAGCATTTAATCAAGGTGCCCTCTCCCAAGGATCAGCGCAATCCAATGTGATGGCACAAGTGGCCACAATAAGTTGCGTCCAATGTGAAGGGGGCCATGCGATGGAAATGTGCCCATTAAACCCGTAGCAAGTGTGTTCTATCCAGAATAATCCATACAGCAACACTTATAATCCTAATTGGAGGAATCACCTTAACTTCGGTTGGGGAGGAAATCATAACCAATGGGGGCCAAGTAACCATCAGAATAGCAACTCTGGGAATCGAGGAAACCTTCCACCTTTTCACCAACACCAGAATCAAGGTCATTAGAGACAATCGCAAAACCAACCATCCTCCTCAAACACCTCTGGAAATTCATTGGAGTCCCTGCTCAAGCAATATATTGAGAAAAATGATGCTGTAATGCAGTTACATGCGTCTTCAATCAGAAACTTGGAGATCCAAGTTGGACAGTTGGCAGCCGAACTACGCAATAGAACACTTGGAACGCTGCCAAGCAATTTCGAAGCCCCAGGATCTCATGGGAAGGAGCAATGTCCTTGACGACATTGTGCAGGTAAGCTTGACCGCCTGCGGAGGTGTGGATTGTGTTCTTCATGGGAAATTGTCTTCTGGTCCATATCTCTAAATTCTATGTTTACTTTCTTCCTTAATTACTTCTTTATTGCTTTACGAATCTTGTTATTTAATACTTCCTTAGATTTCCTTTTATTGTTTATGAAATTATCTCTCATTTAATTCATTTGCGTTAATTTCCATGCTCTCTTTAATTTCCTTACTTTTCTGTATTAAATGCGTTATTCTTAAATTTTGGTGAATGATTGTTTAATAAGAAGAGAATTATTACCGCAACATCCTTGTGACTTGCGTTGATGAAAAAAAAATAATAAAAATAAGAATAATAACAATCAACATCTGATATGCATTGCGATGATGGGTGCGTCTTGTGCTAACAAGAGACACTTTGCGTTCATCCTACCCAAATGCATTGCGTTGAGGGGTGTGTTGCGCTTGTATGTATTTTTTGCCCGTCCTTAGCAAAAACGCACTATGTTGAGGTAGTGTTGCGCTAGTAGAAATACAGTGCGCTCATCCTCTAGAAATGCGTTGAGCCGGGGGCTGTGTTGCGCTAATACATGCATTGTTGCCCGTCCTCAGCAAAGATGCATTTGCATTGATGGAAGCATTGCGTTGATTCTTAACCTTGCGCCCATCCGAATAAAACACCAAAGATAAATTCTTTTTGCAAATAGAGTAGTCCAATCATTTAGGCTTCCAAGGAAATGATGATTTCACAGATGAAAGGATGTACTTCTCTGTGGAGTCATAAATGTGAGGAGCGCGACGGTAGGCTTTTTGAGTAAGGCCTGCCACTGCAGAATTTGCGTTGGGCCCATCAAGGCCCAACCTATAAATTCTCACTTCCTCTGTCTGAGAGTCTATTTGAGTCTTTTGCAAATAGAAACCCTAGTAGCTCTGCATACGAAGACTTACTTTCTTCCTAAAACCCTAAGAGTTTTCCCAGCTTTTTTACTCAGTTCATCCATGGCCGACTAGTCTTCCCATCCATCTTCTTTACCCTCATCACCCTTGCAAGCCAAAATCACTGCAAGAAAGGCGGCAATCCTTGCAGCAAACTGCCATCTCGCCGCCCAGCCACAAACTATCCCTTGAATCGCCGAAAAACCTCAGCGAAAGCCTGTAGCAGCCGGACCACTCCACATTAGAGAGAGGTAGAGCATGAAGAGTGCCCCACTCCCAACATTGTCTTCTGAAAGCGAGAGAAAAAGAAGAGATGACAGAGAAGTGTTCAGGAGTATTTTGAGTAACATGGAGAAGGAAGGAGGGCTGCCCGAAGTGGGGGTTGTTAATCAGCCACTACCTTCGGAGGAAGGGATGGAAGAAGCTTCAAGAAGGAGTGCCTTGGCTGTTTCAGATCCTAAGGAAACTGTTCAAGCAGAGTTCTATGAGATACCCATCAGGGTCGCTTTGGAGGAAGCGGTGGCGGAGAAACAGCCTGAAGTGGCTGAGGAGAAGAAGAAGAAGAAGAAGATCAAAGAGAAGAGGGCTGAAGGAGATGAGGAAGCCCATCCAATCAAGAAGAAAGAAAGAAGGACGGGTGAGAAGAGGGAATGCAGACAGGAGGAGAAGCGCCTGAAGAAGGAGGAAGAGAGGAGAAAGAAGGCTGAGAGCCCAAAAATTGACGGAGAATCCACCTCCGCAAAGGTGGATAAGGGGGAGTCAGTGCAACTGAGAAAATCAGCGCAACTTGAGGAAGAAACAACACAAGTAAAAATGGTTGCGACTGATGATGGTGAAGATTCAGACATTACCCCCCTTAGGTGGCGTCGCAAGGAGAATGCACCGTAAGGGTCAACAATCGACCCAACAATTTTGCAAAGTGCAGTAGAAGAAAAGGAGAGGAAAAGAAGAGATGAGGAAGAAAAGCAAGAGAAGATGTTGCGGGCACTGCAAATCATCGCAGAAGGTAGTCGAAGAAGAAAATTACAAGATGAGGATGTGCACCGCAACAACGCAATATCGGCAGAAGAGGAAAGAATAAGGCTCAAGGAAGAACAACGCATTTTGTTGGCCTTAAAGCAATTTGAAAGAGAATTTGGAAAAGAAATAAGAGAAGAAGAGGAGGAAGAAAATAAGAAGAAGGTTAAGAAGGAGAAGAGGCACCGAGAAAATGTTCAGCGCATTCGAGAAAAGAAGGGCAAAGAAATTGCTGAGTGGGAGAAGGAAGAACAATGCAAGAAAAAGGAAAGGAAACAAAAACAAAGATCCTGCCTTGCATTGATTAAAGAGAAGGGAAAAGCAATAGCAGAAAGCAGTGAGCTTGCATTAGATAAGGGACGACCATCGAAGAAGAAAGAGAATGATGATATGATGATGGAGATGGGATTCTTCCCTGCGCCAACGCCACTACCGGACTTTATCACAAGTGTTGTATTGGAACATGGATGGGAAACATTTTACCAGTGTCCATCCATCGTCATCCCAACGGTAGTGCGAGACTTCTATAATGGATAGCTCCATGGCACCAAAAATGCGGTGACCATGAAAGGGGAAGTGGTGCCTTTCAGCGCAAAGGACATCAATGAATTATATTTGATGAAGAACATCTCGGATGCATTGGGTAATAAAATCATTGATGATCCCACAGAAGAACAGATTGAAGATGCACTAAAGGTATTAATGCAACCGGACACTCAATGGTCGGTCTCCTTAAAAGGCATCAGAATCCTTGCGTCCAAGACATTGCTTCCAGAAGCACGGCTTTGGGTCTATTTGGTGAAACGGTGACTCATCCCGACTTCACATGACAAAGCAATTTTGAGGGATAGAGTCATGGCCGCATACTGCATCGCATACGACATTCCAATAGACGTGGGCCAGTTGATCGTAAGACAAATTTGAGGTTTTTTGGGGCACATAAGAGGCCAATATTTCTTTCCTTGGACAGTTTCAAGCCTATGCCTTTCACTAGGTGTGGGTATTGAAGAGAAACCAATGTCGGAAGTACATGGTCTCATCAACGTCAAGATTTTGAGAATGCTTCTCAAAGATTCCTCACATTGCCCCAAACTCCCACCTAAAAGGCCCATCATCGACTTAAATGCGCCGCAGTAGCCGAAACCAAAGAAATAGCGCAAGGTTGACAAAGGAAAGGAAAAAGTCCAAGAGCCATCACCACAAGATTCGGAACCCTTCGACCCTTTGCCTTTAATCATTCGCCCTCCAAGCCCTCTTGCAGAACCTTCTTCCTCACTCCCCGAACATTTTACCAACTTTCTTCTTGCCCCTGATTCTCCAACCACATATCCAACAACTCCATCTTCACCTTCATCATCCCCGCAATTTTCCTTTCCACCGTCGCATGTTGATGCCCATGCGATTTGGGTGAAGGCACTTCTGCCCAACCCCAAAACGATGATGGCGAAACATCGCAGGCACAACCCACCATTTCTACCTTAGCTGCTGAACTTGCAGATATGCGTTCCCTTCTCTCCCATCAAAATGAACTCTTCTACTTGTGCATGACTGAGGTATACGAGCGACAAGCAGAATTGCAGTGCAGTGTTACTGTGACAAGGCAGGTGTTGATCAATATTCAACGCAATATTTATACAATACACCTGAACTAAAGGCAAGTAGCGGAGCCCAACCATGAATATTTCAACTTTTTGACAGCCTATCTTCATGGTCCCATGGTGCCTCTGCATCTTCAGCAACATCTGCATTTCGAAGAAGCTCCTCGAGTACCTCATCAAAACCCTTCACCTGAACCTCTTCCTCAATAACTCTATAATTTTTTTTTCGATTGCGGTCATTCTTTTATTTTTATTTCATTCATTATTTTTCTATGTATAAAAGCTATTACTTGATTCTTTGTACATGCTAAAATTTTGTATTGCGTTATTTGTAATTCTTTGTATACTTAGTTAATTTTTAATACAACTGAGTAACAATTATTTCCGTATGCGTTAGCCTCTTCTTATCATCCTTTGTCAATTATTGCAGTGTTCTTTATCTTTTATCTTGCATTATTCATTGTGCTGTCATGATGACTTATATGCATACACTTATTAACATTTTCCACACTTTGTATTTTCTGACTAACACTTAGATAATTCGTAGCAATAGCACTGTTTTACCTTTTATCCTTCAAAATTCATCTCAAACCCTTTTTTCAAAATTTTGACTAAGTGTTTGTTTATTCTGTACAAAACAACGCAATGAGGAGCTTGCGCATCTCTAAATTTGGGGGTGGGAAAGGTCTGAGCAGATGCGATCAAGTGGATCTATTTAGGTTATCACTTAAGGCATGATCCACTTGTATATCTCATGTACATGCTTAAGTTTGCATACGATAACCATGGAGCTTTGTTTATTGAATATGAGTAAATGCCGAATAAAATAACTCTTATTTTACTCATAGCAATGTGTATAGATTACAACTACGAGACTCCAGGAGAATTAGGACACAATTCCCAACAATCTCCCACTTGTCCTAATGCCTCGGGAGACTAATGTACAATACATGATAAAGATAAGTACAATATACAATAAACTAGGGCATACCCCTGTATCATTGATAACGGGCAGAAATACACGTTATTACAATGCAAAGACATAAAACAATGTGGGAATGCGATGGTAAA
>NW_028325481.1:0-7000 GCF_027475165.1 Benincasa hispida
CGTCAGTGCGCTTGAAGATTGCGATCGCAAGTCATGCGATCGTGAGAAGTTTCTTAAAAAGGTGGCCACATAAGGACCTCGCATCAAGGCAACAACATAATAAATCATGATGGGACGGAAAGCTTGATAACGAGCAGAAATGCATGTTATTATAGCGCAAATAAGTAGAACAATGAGGGAATGCGATGGTAAAAATATACAAAATCATGTCCAAAAGCGTTAAACTAAGAATATTGCGATCGCATGCGCTCATCACATAAAAGCAGCCAATTTACTTATTTTGTGCAGGAAAAATGCATTGGCGCAAAAGCAAATTGCGGTCTAAGGAATTCGACGACCGTGCACATTAAAAGATTGCAACTGCAAAGCCATGTGATCGTATGCACTCGCGAGAATTTGCTCAAGATGCTGACCGCATAAAGACGGCGCATCAAGGTGAAAACATAATAAATCATGATGGGACGGAAAGCTGATGACGGTCGAATCAGAATTTAGATGACAAGTCGTTAACGACACACTGTAGCAAGTACATTCAACTTTTTGGAGACCATTAATCAGCGCATCAGATAGAATATTTAATGATCTCCCATCATTGCAATCATTAGAGGAAAAGCTTCTTCACCTTGAGCTCTATAAATACCGAAGGCCACCACCGATAAAGGAGCTTAGCCAGATAGTTCGCCACACATAGAAGATAGATAGCCGTAGTTGTTCATAGTTATTTTTTCTACTTAGAAGGTGGAGGCGAGCAAAGGGAAAAAGACGTCGAGAGGACATTCCTAGATAGCTCGGAAGACTGTCGGAAAGCGCTAATAAAAAGAGAGGGCCAACACTTGCGGAAGCAAGGACAATCATCTGAGCAGAGTTGGAAAGAAAAGACAGTGTAACAGGCCACGAGAAGCAAGACATTACTTACCAGGCTTCTTATCTCTCAAATCCATTTGTTATTTTTTATTCAGTACTTTAATTGCAGAAAATGGAAATCTCATCTATGTTCAATCTCTCCATACCACGCATGAGTAGCTAAATTTCTAAATGGATTGAGAAGTACTTAGCTAGTATGACTTAAGATTTACATTTTATGCAATCATCTTGTCTTATATATGCATCATTCACCCTTTGGTTATACTTGAGAGAGTAGTCTAAAGATAAAATCTAGACTTGAGAGAGTCAGATTAGAATTGCATAAGCAAGAAGTAGAACTTAGACATAAGTTCTATTGCTATTTAGACATCGCATGCACCCTAGAAATAGGAATGATGGTATGCGGTCACCTTGTTTTATATGTGCATCAATCATCATCGCATAGGCAAGAGTAGAGACTTAGACATAAGTCCTATCGACTGTTCTGCATATACATTGCATGCGTCATAGAAATAGGAATTATGGTATTCTACATTGAGAGATGTAGTACTGATATTTGTGTGTAGCATGATTGCATAACTTGTGCACAATCTTAGGAAATGTTAGCTAAACCCCTTCTCAACCCCTTCATCGCATACTTATCGTAACTCTATGCTTTCATCACTCTGCACTCAACTCCGTCGCATAGGAAAAATCTAGATCAAAACACTATTCACTTCATTATTTTTACCACTGCAATAGAATCAAAGAGTGTTGCATATCTACTTAGTAGTCCCTGTGTTCAACCATGGACTTACCAGGAAACCTAAGGAGGTTTATACTTGGGCTTTGTTAGGAAAACTTGCATGATCACCGCATAACACACATCATCGCAAACTCACACCATAACACATCATAATTACACGCATCAACTATCTTTAGAAATCCTCTTCTTTTGGAGAGTAGTGGGATCAGTATCAGAACCTAAATAAGCTCCAAGTTCCATTTCAGAGGACACTTCTCTTCTATGAACTTTAACAGAGTCAGCAACAATTGCTTCCTCTTTCTGGAGTTTAACTTGGGACCTGACACTACTGGTTTTGTCATCCATCCCTCTGTGCTCGAAAAGTAAGAACTGATGTTCAAACAAATATTGGCCAATGCATCAGGTATGCTAGCCAATATGTGAAGTCGGGCCAATGAATTAGCCTTCATCCACACCTCATATGCATGATGAAAACTTCGTGGTGCATCAAGAGTCGGGACTTGAGGACATTCCTCAACCATGACAAATTCGAGGTCGTTTGCCACGAAATACGTTTTACAAGAATCTTTCCACTATATGTAATCGGTCAAACTAGAGGCATTAAACGGAAAAAAAAAACGCGTTGCTGTAAACAAAAACACATTGACCTACATTAGGTTTTAAGTAAATACCCGTTGAAAAGACATACATCGTTTTGTCTAAGGATTAATGTCCTAAGACACCTCAAGAAGTTGAGGAGATGAGACGGATTTCCTATGCTTCAGTTGTAGGAAGCTTGATGGTAATGATGTGTACACGACCCGACATTTGCTATGCAGTAGGGATTATCAGTCAGTATCAGTCCAATCCAGGATTTGATCACTAGACGGCGGTCAAGACGATCCTTAAGTATCTTCGGAGAACAAGGAACTACATGCTTGTGTATAGAGATAAGGATTTGATCCTTACAGGATACATGAACTCTGACTTTCAGACCGAAAGAGATTCTCACAAATCGACATCGGGGGTCGGTTTTCACTCTGAATGGAGGGACTGTAGTGTGGCGAAGAAAGGAAGGATGCATCGTGGACTTCACTAAGCCGAATCGTAGCCGTTTGTGAAGCAACTAAGGAGGTTGTTTGGCTGAGGAAATTCCTTTCAGATTTGGAAATTGTTCCAAATATGGATTTGCCTATCACTTTGTATTGTGACAAAGCGGGGCTGTGACAAATTCAAAGGATCGTCGGAGTCATCGTCGAGGAAATCATATAGAGCAGAAATACCACTTGATCAGGGAGATTGTGCATCGTAGTGATGTGATAGTTCGAAGATCGCATCGGAGCACAACGCTGCTGATCCGTTTACAAAGGCTCTCATGACTAAAGTGTTCGAGGGTCATCTAGAATCTCTGGGTCTACGAGACATGCGACATCTTGTCTAGGCAAAGTGAAAGATGATTGGATGATTGTTGGGATTGGTGTTCCATAGACACTGATCCCACTACTCTCCAAAAGTGGGATACGGGACACTACTGGTCTAGGGAAACCAGTAGTGTCCTTTGTTCTGACACTGATCCCACAACTCTCTAAAAGAGAAGAAAAGATAATAAATTTTATTTATTGGTCTTGGAGACGTGTTTGGTAGAGAATGATGATTCTTCCTAGATCATAGATTCAGGTGCTACCAACCATGTCAGTTCCTCTTACCAAGGATTTAGTTCCTGGAAAACGTTGCCACAGGGAGAGATGACTCTTTGAGTCGGTACTGGTGAGGTTGTTTCAGCTGTTGCTGTAAGCAGGCTGATGTTATTTGTTGACAAGAAATGTTATCTGTTACTGGATAATGTTTTCGTAGTTCCTCATATTAAGAGGAGCTTAATCTCGGTTTCTTGTCTCATTGAACAACGGTACACCGTCTTCTTTTCTGAGAATAAAGTGTTTATTTTCAAGAATGGAATGGAGATTGGTTATGGTTCAATGGAAAGTAACTTATATGTACTAAGGCCGTTAGTAATAAAAGCCTTGTTTAACACTGAAATGTTCAATACGGCAACAACAGCTAAAAGACCAAAGGTTTCTCCTAAGGAAAACACCCATCTTTGGCATCTATGGTTTAGGTCACATCAACCTCAGTAGGATTGAGAAGTTGGTGAAAAGTGGACTTCTAAAGAGTGTAGAAGAAAACTCCTTACTGGTATGTGAATCATGCCTCAAAGGCAAGATGACCAAACGACCTTTTACTGGAAAAGGTTACAGAGCCAAGGATGCCTTGGAGCTTATACATTCAGACCTCTATGGTCCATTGAATGTTAGAGCTCAAGGTGGATATGAATATTTCATCTCTTTTATAAATGATTATTCAAGGTACGGGTATCTCTACCTAACTCAACGTAATTCTGCAGCCCTTGACAAGGTCAAGGAGTATAAGGCTGAAGTTGAAAACTTGTTGGGTAAGAAGATAAAAACACTACATGATGGAGAATATATGGACCTCGAATTCCAGAACTATGTGATAGAACATGGGATTGTGTCCCAACTCCAACTCTCGACCCCTGATACACCTCAGCAAAATGGTGTATTAGAAAGGAGAAACATAACCTTGTTGGACATGGTTCGGTCTATGATAAGTTATGCTCATCTTTCAGACTCACTTTGGGGTTTTGCAATGGAGACTGCATGCTATATCCTGAACAACGTTCCCTCAAAAAGTGTTTCTGAAATACCTTTTGAGTTGTGGAGAGGTTGTAAAGGTAGTTTACGCCACTTCTGGATTTGGGGCTGTCCGACACATGTACTAGTGACTAACCCAAAGAAGTTGGAACTGCGTTCGAAGGTTTGCCTCTTTGTAGACTATCTAAGGAAACAAGAGGTGGGTACTTCTATGATCCGAGTGAGAACAAAGTGTTTGTTTCTACAAATGCTATCTTTTTGGAAGAAGACCACATCTGGGATCATAAGCCACAAAGTAAGCTCGTTTTGTGTGAGATTTCTAGTGAGACTAAGACTACTGAGGGTTCAACAAGAGTTGTTGAACAGGCCGACAGATCAACAAGAGTTATTGAGGTCGGAACATCCAGTCAACCAGCTCAAGAGTTGAGACTACCTCGACATAGTGGGAGGGTTATGAACCCACCGGACCGCTACATGGGTTTAACTGAAGTCCAAAATGTCATTTCAAATGATGGGGTCAATTTTTTCCCCTGACTTTTAAACTGATAGAGATTTTCGCAAATCGACATCGGGGTCAGTTTTCACTCTGAATGGAAGGGCTGTAATGTGGTGAAGCATCAAGCAAGGATGCATCGTGGACTCAACTATGGAAGTCGAATACGTAGCTGCTTGTGAAGCAGCTAAGGAGGCTGTTTGGTTGAGGAAATTCCTTTCAGATTTGGAAGTTGTTCCAAATATGGATTTGCCTATCACTCTATATTGTGATAACAGCGAGGCTGTGGCAAATTCAAAGGAGCCTCGGAATCATCGTAGGGGTAAGCATATAGAGCGAAAATACCACTTGATCAAAGTGATTGTGCATCGTGGTGATGTGATAGTCACGAAGATCACGTCGAAGAACAACGTTGGTGATCCCTTTACAAAGGCTCTCACGGCTAAAGTGTTTGAGGGTCACCTGAAGAGTCTGGGTCTGCAGGACATGCGGCATCTTGTCTAGGGAAAGTGGGAGATGATACTAAGGTATGCCCTAGTTTATGGTATATTGTACATGTTTTATATTGTATTGTTGACACGATTTTTTTATTATCTTATCTTACAGCATATGAACAAATATGAATATGAATGAATGAATCATGCAAGCTCATGTTGCCATAAACTTGATGACATAGAAATGGAAATATTATGTTATGCTGTGTTATCGCTTATGCACTCTACGTCTAAATATATGCGTTGTTAATGATATGGTTGTAGTATGTGATGGAGTAATGCATGCCACAAGTTTCCTTGCACTGAAACCAAGTATAATTCCAACGCAAGTTTCTCAGAATAATCCGAGGTCAAACACAGGGATTGTTTTCGTTAATGTGTAACTGATGTGGTATATGCGACCGGTTTTTACAATTAATAAAGAATGATTGTTTATACAAGAATGTAAATTGCGATGAAATAAAATTGCGTTGATAAAATAAAACCTAAACTAATATCATATAAGATACATGATACATGATACACGATTCTGAGTTTGAGAATTGACTGTGAAGTTATACAAAGGGTCATGGTATGCGATGGAAAGTCTTTATGGATGAATCAGAAATAGAAAGAGTAATTAGTAAAAACAACGCAAGTTTGTCAATTGCATTAAAGATGCAACTAAGGTTCCTCTTTCCTTTGGCGTACACCTCTCGGTGATTGGCCGCGTTCCCATATCTCTATGGTGAAATAAGGATGAACGTGATGAACGCAAGGTTGCTTCCTTCTCTGGAAGTACTTCTCGCTTTAGTTAACGCATTCTTCCAACCTTCTCTCGATAGGCGGAATAACATCTTCACTTCTGCTCTCACAGGTGAAGATGCCATTGAGCATGCTTAGCTAAACTTAATTATTTCCTTAACACAAATTAATTTACTTGCTTAATTCTTGTTAATTACCCAGGGAATTAGGAAAACATCATAAAGAAAATATATTATGGATGAACGGAAATAGACAAAGAGATGATAATGGTAATGATCATAACATTTAATACTAAGATTAAGCGTTCGATACATGGTGTGAATGAAAGATTAAGAAGATGAATACAAGTGATGAAATAGAGATTAGAAACAAATACAGAAGGACTGTCAACGTCTTGACACAGATTCCGAATGGAGGTTTTGCTTGCCAGTGTGTGGTAGAAATGGAAAGGAGAGCTTCCCTTTCAGGCTTGCTCTTCTGGTAGAGATGACCTTCATACAAAACTTCAATAGCGGGGACTGGAAGGATTATTTGCCCGGAGACTCACCTCTCAGCCTTGTCTCATAATTATCCTGGATCTACTTTGGAGATCGTTTCAGACCAGTCTCTCTCTCAGATCAGTATGTATTCAAGTATATTTCCCAATGAATTTGCAGAAGCTATTTATAGGTGCAACATGGCTCTTTGACTTCATGGTCCCTACTTTATGGTTATGGTAGTTCCTGAAATGGCGGATTGAATATTCCTTCTGTTACGCAATCAACCCCTCAGAAATGGACAACTGAAAGCTGTACATTTGTCAGAATCCTCCGCAAATGTGTTGATCTTTACATCTTCGATCGATCGCCGCATGCGGTGTTATTTTTTTGATTACCGCATGCGGTGTTATTTTTTTGATTACCCCTCAGAAATGGCGGATTGTCGCATGCGCCGTCATTGCGTTGATCATCTCTTCATTCCTGAATGATGGGCGCAATGCGACGTAGATGTGTTGTTTATTTTATCTTTGAGC
>NW_028325482.1:0-7228 GCF_027475165.1 Benincasa hispida
TTTAATCTCATTCGGCTCGAGTTACTGAGCCCACCTCTTTGCTTCATCCCGCAGTTTATACGAGAAAAGATATAACCTAAGTCTTTCTTGAGTCACATCAGGTATGGAGAATGCACTGCACATGTCTACAAAATTCGTCAAATGCGCATGTGGGTCTTCTCCTTATAATCCTCCAAATTCACCAATATTCTAAATCATGTGCAACATAATTGGTCTGATTTCAAAGCTTACATTCTCCTCAACCATAAGTTGTGAAATCCCTAGTGAGAAGTTGTAAAAATCTGGCACCGCATAGTCTCTCATTGGAACGTTGTGGTCAATAGTAAGAAATATAGAATCTTGCTCTGGCCTATTTTCCCTTTGATTCCCTGCGAGAGCTTTGTTATTATTAGCCATACTTCTTCACCACTTGATTCGGCCCTGATGTGCTTGTGCGCGAATAATACACTTGACCTCTGGGTCCACTTAGAATCTCTAGATCACTCCAGCACTCCTAAGTCGTCAGACTGCTCTTCTCGTTGAACAACCAGTACAAAGAGATCTGTCCTGCAAAATACCAAAAACACACTCAAACAATAAACCGTTAACCACTCTCTGGCAACGGCGCCATAAACTTGTGACTTAAAATTTATATCTTTAAGCATGTGGAAAAATATGCAATACTACTTCTAGATATGCATTACTTATGAATATTCTTGTAGTATGCCTTGCGTTGTCACAAGTTTCCTTACAATGAAACCAAGTGTAATTCCACCGCAATTTTTTCGGTGTGATCTGAGGTCGAAGAGTTTAAGGTTATTGTGGTATGTTCATGGTATATGCGACCAGGTTTTAAAATCTTTAAAGAGTGTTTTGTACAAGTATATAAAATTGCGATAAAGTAAAGGAAAGCAGTAAAATGCGATAATAAAATAAGTACAGTAAACCTAAGCTAGATGATACAAGATACAAGCTTCATGATACAAGATGCTAGGGTCAAGGCTGGCTGTGAAGGTCATGCAAAGAACATGGAATGCGGCGGCAAGTCTTATGTACAAACAGAAAGAGAAAGATAACTAATATAAACAACGCAAGTTTCTTAATTGCGTTAGAGTTATAAGTACGGTTCTACTTTTCTCTTGGCGTACACCTTTCAGTGATCGACCGCACTCCCACATGTCTGCGGTGAATCAGAGACGAACGTAATGAACGCAAGGTTGCTGCCATGTCTGGAAGTACTACTCGTTTTAGTTAACACATTCTTCTAACCTTCTCTCGATAGATCAGAATGGCATCTTCACTTCTACTCTCATAGGTGAAGATGTCGTCTAACATGCTTTAGCTAATAACAGTTATCTCTTTAACACAAGTTAAGTACTCGTTTAATTCATATTAACTACCAAGGGATTAAGAAGACATCATGGAGAAAGTGATTCACGGAGGAACGGAAGTAGATAGAAAATGGAATATGAAAGCAATTGAAACATTTAATATATCTATTAAACATTTGATACATGTTATGTGAATGAAAAGATAAAGAAGGTGAAATACAATGATGAAAAGAGATAGAACAGATACAAAAAGGCATCAACTTCTTGGCACCGATTCTGGTGGAGATCTGCTTACCGGATTGGATGGATCAGATGGATGGATGAACTTCCCTCTCAGGCTTGCTCAACCGGTAGAAGGGTTCTCAACACAGAGCTTCTCGACGGGTATTCGGCAGAATAGAACTAAGACTCACCTCTCGGCCTTGTCTCATCTTTTTCCTGGATTTCTTCAATTAAGCACCCAGCTCAGCCTTTTCTCTCAACACTTTAGCAACAATTAGCCCCGTATCCAGTAGCATAAGTTTTCTTTGAAATCTATGGGGTATTTTTAGGTGAGGATCTTTGACTTGCGCCTTGTGGTCCCCACTTGTTGTTATGGAAATTCCAAAGATTGAGGGATATTATTCCTTCTGTTATGCAATCAGGCCATCAATTCTGCACAACCGTTAGTTGTACACGTGTCTCCATCCTCCACTTTTGCGTTGCTCAATTGCAACTTTCCATCGAGTGTTCGCATGCGGTGTTTGTTTTTATTACCGCATGTAGTTGAAAGTCAGCTTTGGATCGACTATCGCATTGCACCGTCATTGTGTTAATCGTCTCTTCATTGTTGATTGACAGGCGCATTGTGACAGAGATGCGTTGATAAGTTCTTCTTGAGCCTTGAGCGCAAGCAGTGACTTGGTTTCCTACAAAACAGAGTAAAATCTCCTTTTCTTCCAACTTAAAGATGTTAGTGTGTGTAATTGCGATAATTCATAATTATTGTATTTTGAAGCTAATTTTCATACAATTGACGCATATTTATTCTCTTTTGGCCATAATATCTAGATAAGGTAGTCTAAATATCTTGTATTTCTACAAGTTATCACACCCCCAAATTTAGATATATGCTTGTTCTCAGGCATATCTTCTACTTAGGCAATCATGCTCAATTTCTATCCTATATTTTTGCGACAATTGGTTGCTCCGAATGTTACACTTAGGGACATTACTTGACATCGTAATTTCCTTCTATTCTTGCTAATTCTTAACAAAGCCCTACTTTATTCTTCTATATAACAAATTTCTGCTAAAAAATGATTTTCTAATTTTTCAAAATAGAATGTTTTTCTCTTCTTGTCAAAACAACTCGATGTATCTATATGCGGTGGTCAAAAAGTTTGCGTAATTTATTTAGAGATTGATGGTCGTGGTTACACTCTTCGTTTTGGCTTGTCCCCACGGGTGTCATGCGAACATCCAACTATGGTTGTGTGCCAATTTCAACTTTAACTCATGATATTTAGAGAAGTTGTCTCTTGCATTTATTTTTCTTTTCTTTTTCTATTTCATACTGCGTTGTTCTTGGAAACCCACCTTCGTTTTGGCTTGCTCCTACGGGTGTCATACGAACATCCTACTACGAGCAAACTTCTTTCACAACTAAACTCTTATCAGGTTGGCAACATTTTAAGGGTTTCCCTTGCACTGACATTAGAGATTTGTATGAATTTTTTTTTTTAAAAGAAAATGGACGCATTTTTCTTAAATACTGCATATTCTTGATCTCATCTGCTCAGACCTTCCCCACCCCCAAATTTAAAGATGAGCAAGGTCCTCATTGAGTTTTTTGGATAGACTAGTCAAACACTTAGAAGAAAATTTCAAAAAGAAGTTTTGAGCATGACCATTCTTCTGCGGATGGTATGCGGTGGTCACTTTGTGGAGAATGTTATATTTGCGCAGCAGTTCCTTGATAGTATGATTGACAAAGTGAGACCCTTCATCACTTATTATGGCACGTGGGGTACCAAAACGAGTGAAGATGTTTTTCTTCAGGAATTGAGAGACTGTCGCCTCATCACTTGCGACGTACGCCACTGCCTTTACCCACTTGGATACATAGTCGACGACTAATAAAATATAATTTTTACCATTCGATGGAGGGAATGGTCCCATGAAGTCGATACCCCATACGTCGAACAACTCAAGCTCCAAAATGATGTTCATAGGCATTGCATGTTTCTATGAAATGTTACCTATGCATTGGCACCGATCACTTTTCATCACGTAGTCAGTTGCATCCTTAAACAATGTTGGCCAAAAGAATCCACTCTGTAAAACATTAGCTGTAGTGCACTATCCTCCAAAGTGCCCACCATATGGTGAGTCGTGACATTAAGATAATATGCATTGTTGAGCAGCATTTGGTACGCATAATCGCAGAATTTGGTTTGCCCCCCTTTTATACAGATTCGACTCATCCCAGAAATATGATTTGCATTCGTACTTGAGCCTCCTCTTCTGGTGGTCAGTATAATCCTCTAGAAATTGCTTGCAAACCAGATAGTTGATTGTGTCAGCGTACAATGGAAATTCTTCAATGTGGAACAGCTGCTCATCTGGGAACATCGCATTCACCTCTGACTCATTGCGGTCAACCTCAGGGTTTTCCAATCTGGACAAGTGATCCGCAACTTGGTTCTCCGTCCCCTTGCGATCAATTATTTCTATGTCAAATTCCTGGAGTAGGAGAAACCATTTGATCAACCTCGGCTTCGCGTCTTTTTTTGTCATTAAATACTTTATCGCCGAATGATCAGTGTGGATAAGCACTTTTGTTCCTAGCAGATACGCTCTAAATTTTTCCAACATAAAAATTACCGCAAGTAGCTCCTTTTTTGTGGTGGTGTAATTAGTCTGAGTAGGATTCAGCGTCTTACTTGCATATGTGATGGGATGTAAGATTGTTTTTCTCTTTTATGCCAGAGCTTCTCCCATCGCATACCTGCTTGAATCGCACATTAATTCAAAAGGAAGTGTCCAATAAGGTGCGATTAACACGGGCGCGGTTGTCAGTGCATTTTTCAAAATCCTGAATGCGTTGAGGCAATTGCTGTCAAAATCAAATTTTCTGTCAGCATCCATCAATGCACTCGGCGATCGTGCTATTTTCGAAAAGTCCTTGACAAAGCGTCTATAGAATCCGGCATGCCCCAAGAAACTTCTTATAGAATTCACACTTGTTGGAGGTAGAGTTTTTCAATTGCTTCTATTTTTGCTTTATCCACCTCCAACTCGTCTCGAGAATCCTTGTGCCCCAACACGATGCCCTCCTTTACCATAAAATGGCATTTTTCCCAGTTAAGAACGAGATTCATCTCCTCACATCTTTTTCGGTATCTTCTCTAGGTTGGCCAGACAGATGTCATAGGTATGCCCATAGACAGAGAAGTCGTCCATGAATATTTCAACAGAGTCCTCAAGATAGTATGAAAAGATGGCCATCATGCACCTTTGGAATGTGCTCGACACATTGCACACGCTGAACGACATGCGGCGAAAAGCAAAACTCCCATATGGGCAGGTGAATGTGGTCTTATCCTGATGTTCTAGAGCAATCATAATCTGGTTATACCCGACATAGCCATCCAGAAAGCAGTAAAAGTCATTTCTGGCTAGACGATCTAGCATTTGGTCAACGAACGGTAGAGGAAAATGATTTTTCTTCATTGCCGCATTCAGCTTGCGATAGTCCATGCAAATATGCCACCCGGCGATAGTTGTTTGCGGTATCAGCTCATTATTCTCGTTAGAGACTATCGTCATGCCGCCTTTTTTTGGCATACACTGCACGGGGCTGACCCACGTGTTGTCTACTATCGGATAAATAATGCCCACATCTAACCACTTAATGATCTCATTTTTAACGACCTCTTTCATCGCAGGGTTGAGTCTGCGCTGATGTTCGATCATTGACTTCTGGTCTCCTTCGAGATGAATGGGGTGCATACAGTATGTGTGGCTAATTCCTCGGATGTCTGCGAGCGTCCAGCCAATTGCTCGCACATGTTTTCTTAGAATGCTGATCAACGCATTCTTCTGGTCTTCATTAAGTTCCGAGGAAATAATTACTGGCAGCTTCTCATTCTAGCCCAAAAATGCATACTTTAAATGGTTCGACAGGGTCTTCAATTCCATTATTAGTGGTTCTACTGAGGACGGTTGCGTTGTTTTTCTTTCTTCTTTTTCTGTTGGCTTCTCTTCTTAGGTTGAGATCATCTCAACTTCCTTGTTTGTTTTTTTTATGATCGCATTACATGCAGCAATGGATGTGCTTGCATCCTCTTCTTCATTTTCTTCGTCAAGCTTTTCTTCTTCAGTCAAATTTTGGTCGTCATTAGAGTCATGCAGATCTTCTTCGTCAGGAAACTTCATGGCACGGATTATGTTGAACTTGAGCTTCTGTCCATTTATGCTCAAAGCGATCTCTCCTTTGTGCACATCAATCTGAGCACGACCTATTGATAAAAATGGTTGCCCCAAGATGATGGGCACATCTTTTTCGACTTCATAATCTAAGATGAGGAAGTCGGCTAGTAGGATAAATTTGTCGATGGTGACTAGCATGTCCTTTATCTTCCCCTCTGGATGCACAAGAGATCTATCTACAAGTTAGAGAGTCACGGTCGTGGGCGCAAGTTGCCCCACATTCAGCTGCATAAAGATCGACAGAGGCATCAAATTAATACTGGCTCCAAGGTCACACAATGCTTGCCCAATGTACAGTCCTCCAATGAAGCAAGGTACAGTAAAGCTCCCAGGATCACTCATCTTCGATGGAATTATTGATTTCGAGCTTTGTGTTAAAGCCACCGTGGAAAACATACCAGTGCCCCTTTTCTTAGTTACCATATCCTTTAGAAACTTCGAGTAAGCAGGCATCTCCTTGATCGCTTCACTGAATGGAATATTAATATGTAATTGTTTTAACATAGACAGAAAGCGTTGGTACTGTACTTCGTCATTCTTTTTATTTCTGAGTCTCTGCGGGAAAGGTGGTAACTGCACTTTCACGGTCCCCTTTTCTGTTGGCTTAAAGGTGGATGCAACTTCTCACTCTATCGCTTCTTTTTCCCTTTCTTCTTCTCGGGTCACCGCAATTTCAGGTTCCAATGCAATAGGAGAAGTCTGGCTAGGCCTCTTTCTTTCTCCCTCCACAGTTTTTCCACTCCGCAATGTCATAACCTGACATTGCTCTTTACTTGATCCCCCCGGGTTGCGTGGGAGTTCTGTTGAACTCAGCAGAGCCCCTTGCGGTCTGTTCTTTAGCTCGCTTGCAATCTGGCCCATCTGTAATTCGAGATTGTAGATGGACGTAGCCTAACTCTGAAGCATAGTTTCGTTTTTCTCTATATACTGCTTCAACATGCTTTCCAAGGAGGAAGATTGCGGCGGTTGCGAGCTACTGGCTTGATTGCTTGTCTGACCGTTATCCCACGGGAAAAATCTAGGTGGCCCTTCTTTCTACGCCACAGATTGGAAATTATGCTACTGATTCTTCCATGCAAAATTGGGGTGGCTTCTCCACCCGTGGTTGTAGATATTAGAAAATGGATTATTTTTCACAAAGTAAATAGACTGTGGATTTTGTGGGCATTCTTCCATTGCGTGTCCATCACCTTAAGTCGCACACTTTACGGTGCTTTGATTAATTACGTTTACTTGCCCAGTTTGCGGTGTTGAACTGTTGATCGCAATTCCCTGAATTAAGTTCATCATTGCGGTCATCTGATTCTGTAGTGAAGCAATAGCACCATTATTTGCGTCATTATCCTTTATTCTCAGTCTCTGATCAATCCCTCTCCAATCCTCGTGTTTTTAGAGATGCAATCCAAGATGTTCTTAGCCGCATCATACATCTTGTCTAGCAGACC